>NC_048225.1:104489578-104501158 GCF_002007445.2 Ailuropoda melanoleuca
AGCGCACCTGTGGCCGATTCCCATCCCCTCTCTGGCCTCAGTTCCCACACCTGTAATGGGCCTGGATGTGGTGGCTGCTAGTTTGAAAGGCTCTGATGTTCTGTGGCTCTGTGGGCCTGAAAAGTCACAAGCTGCAGCTGCATCTGTGGCCTTGGGCTTGAGGGGGCTCTAGGAGTCAGGGATCACTCCCTAACTGGGCCCGAGAGAGAGGGGCCTCCAGGGGGGCAGAATTAGTTCATCCTCACTCTCTATAACCATGTAAGAGTCTCAGCAGGCGACCTTATGAGGCCGCCAGACACTTCAGCACTCCTGGGCCCTGCACCCCACTTCTCTTCCAGCCACACACACACACACACACCTCCCTTGGGGGCCGCATTCCTGGGCCCCAGCTGGGGGGTGGCCACTCTGGGCTGCAGACATTTCCCACATTCCTCTCCAAGGTCAGGTGCCTTCTCCACATTGGCTCTTAAATGTCACTGCCAGCCCCAGTTGGGCACTGAAAGGGAGGAGGGAAGTAGGAGGGAGGGCAGGGGTCATTCTCAGCTGATAACTGAAGCTGCAAAGTGACAAGGCCAAGAAAAGGGGACAGATCAGCCCCAGCCGCAGAGTCATCTGCTGGAAGGAAGGAGTCACCCAGGCCTCCTTTTGACAGGGGAGGCATCTAGTAAAGCCCTGCTCTGCCCTGACCGGGAGCTGGGGTTTGCCCCTCGGTTGGTCACCGACACTCCCTTGTTTGTGTCCGAGCTTCTCCTGCCATCTGTAGAAAGGGGGGTGAATTGTCCCCACTCCTCACCTGCCTCCTTCTCCTGTCGCGGGTTCCCGGGGTGGCCTGCTCTGCAGGGGACCATCCTTCAGACTGCAGGACCCACAGGGGCAGGCTCCTTCCCAGAGGAACTGTCCTGCGAGCTCTAGCCCCACATATGGGGGTACAGGGGGCTCAGCCAGGCCGTGTGCAGCCCCTGGTGGGGGCAGTTGAGAACGCATGTCTGCCTGGCATTGGTGCGTCCACACGCTGGCAGCGCTGGCCTGCAGGCGGCTGGCCTGGCTGTGGTGGTAACGGTGCCCGCGCAGAGCTGGTTTTCCCTTCGGCCCGGCGGGAAGATCCGGGGGGCTGCAGGGGCCCTAGCAGACATCGAGCCTTCCGACAGCACCGGCAGAGGCAGGTGACCCAACCCTCGCTGCTCCAGGTTACTCCAGTTTTCTTGGGGCAATTCTAGGGTGGGGACGGAGGGGGCAGAAGGAGAGACCTGGGGCCACAGGGTGGGAGAAGAGGGTGCTGGAGCCGGGGCACCTGGAAGGGTCCTCATGGCAGGCTTCATTCCTGCATCAGAGCTGGGGCCATGAAGTGAAGTTCAGACCCTAATATTACAGCATAGGCTTTGAAGGCTGCCAACCCGGGCTCAAATCCCAGCTCTGCCACGTACCCTAGACAAGGCCCCAGCGGCTCTCAGAGCCGCCTCCTCAGCCACCGGTAGGGGTGGGGCTCGCGGGTCTGGGGTGCAAGAGAGACAACATTTTGTAGGTTGAGGCTTTAGCACAGCACCAAGAATACGGCCAGAGACTAGCTCAAGGCAGTTGTAACTCCGCTTCGTTCCTGACCCCAGGGGATGTTCAAGCCCAGGAAGTGTAAGGCAGACCCTGCAGGAACCTTCAAGGCTGAGAGTGACTCGGGGAATCGGCCTCTGATCCCCGACAGTTCAGGAGAGGCCCTCACAGCTCCCCTTTCCTGGGAGCTGAGAACCTTCTTATTCCAGAGGCCTTTCACTTATGTCTTATGGACAAAGCCGGCCCAGGCCCAAGGGGTCAGATCCCCAGCTTGAGGGAAGACGGGAGGAGGCCCGTGTGGCTCAGGCCAGCTGCCGCCGCCACCTCAGTCCTATGAGTATACGAGTATGCGGGGCCCTCCCTCCTCCAGCCCATGGGCCAGGTGTGGGCTCTGGAATCAGCATCAACAGCGCCAGGTTTGAGTGGAGACTCAGCCACTCCCTGTGAGGTCATGGGCCTCAGTTTCCTCATCTGAAATGTGATGTTTGTGCTACCCAAGCGGCAGGACTTCTGTGAGGCTCAGAGGAGACGTCCGATGTAGGTGCCTGCCCCAGGTCACCCCCAGATCTGCCCTAGGGTAGATACTTGTAAGGCCGCTGCTGGGCCATCAGGGGGCCCCCTGAGAGGACTCTGACCTCCTTGCAGGCAGCGCTGGGCAGGGCTCGAAAAAGTGGCTGGCAGTGACCCCTCAGCCTGACAGGTTGTGGCCAACCTCCAAATGAAAATGGAAGGAGGAAGCTCGGCCCCCACCCAGTGTGCTGGCACGGCACTTGGGGAGGGAAGGGAGTCCGGGGCTTGCCCTAGCACATCCAGACCTGCAGGCAGGACCTGAGTCAGCCAGAAGGGCCGTCTAGGCTCGTGATGGCAGCAGCCCTGCCTCCCACACTCAGCTCCTCCCAGGAGCGGCTCTCCCTTCCCAGCAGCCCATCCCTGGCCTTTGATTCCCCTCTCCCAAGGCCAACTGACCAGATGAGGTATCCTGGCCCCGGGGATGCTAGACAGGCCACCTCTACTGTGCCCCCGCCTCCAGGCAGCCACCCACCAAGTTGGCTCTGCTTCCAAAAGCACCCGGAGGAGATTCCCTGAACTCTGAGTGCCTGGGCTCTGCTGTCCATGCACCTTCTAGCTAATGTCTCTTTGGTTGCCTTCCTTTGGTTGTTTTTGGGTTGTTTGGTTTTTTTTTAATATTTTATTTATTTATTTGACAGAGTGAGAGCACAAGCAGGAAGAGTGGCGGGCAGAAGAAGAAGGAGGAACAAGTTCCCCACTGAGCAGGGAGTCCCTCAGGCTCAATCCCAGGACCCAGGATCATGGCCTGAGCCTAAAGCAGATGCTTAACCAACTGAGCCACCCAGGAAGCCCCCTTTGGTTGTCCTTGCAGCAATTTCGGCTCAAGGGAGACGAGCCTGAAGTGAACGCTTCAGAAAGATCTGGGTCTCTCTGGCTGGTCTGGGGGCTCTGCTCTATGGTCTCCTGCAGGAAGGCTGAGTTGGCTCTTTCCCACCCTCTTGGGTCCTCAGTTCTGTGTAAGAAACCATCCACTTTACATGGAGTTGGGTCCTCTCGCCCATTTTCTAGTTGAGGGCAGTCCCGAGCACCCAGAGTTGGGGTGGAGGTGAGGAGGAGAGGGTTTCCCACAAAGCTGGGCATTAAATGAACTCATGCGAGAGACAAGTCACCAGCACAGACCTGTTATGTGTCTCCGACTGGACCTTCTTCCTCCTCTTCTCAGCCAGGTGGGGCCAGGTCAGGCTGAGGATGGGAAGACCTGAGAGGGGCAACATGGTTTCTTAGGAGAAAGGGGCTGAGAGGGGGTCCCATTCCTTCCCCTCCTTCGTCTTCCTCTTCCGCTTGTCTTGGAGCTCTCATCATGGTTTGGTGGCCGAGGGTCTGGGTGTGTGGTCTCCAAACCACCCCGTCTTGATTCAGTTAAATTTCAGAAACACAGTTCAGGGCAGTAAGTAAAGTAAGACATGGTCCCTGTCCTCAAGGAGCTCACAGCCTAGTGGGGACACACACATAGACACACACGTACACACGCACACACACGTGCATACACACACATACACACACAGGCACATCCATACACACACACAGAGACACACACCTCTGAAACACGGCAGGCAGATAGAAATGCTGGCGCCGGGCTGGGGTGGGAGGTCCCAGGAGAGCGATCAGTCTGATGGAGAGCTTTAGAAGTTTCTCAGAGCATCAAAGCCTGGGTAAGAGGCAAGAAGGGTGAGTGTCCTACAGCAGGTGTCTTGGGTCAGGTCCCGGGTTTGCAGGCCGGGTGGAAGGCATCATTCCATGGCGGGAAGGGATATATGGTTCAGCTGCCCAGCCAACAGCCCAGAGGGCAGGGTGCTGGGGAACGGCTTTCTGAGTCCACTGCCCTGAGAAGGAGCAGCTTCCAGAGAGGAAAGGAAACGCCCACCCCAGAACTTCTGGGGCGTGGGGGCTAACACTCAGCTCTGCTGTGTGATACCAAGCCAGTCATGGAACCTCTCTGGGGCCTCAGTGTCCCCGAGGCTACATGAATGGAGAACTTAGGATGGAGAGGTTGATGTCGCTCATGAATCTCTGGAAAGATCCAAAAAGGTGTCCCCTGTGAACCTAACCCAAGGGCAGGCCCCCTAGAGTCTGGAGGGGAGGCTTGGCTTGGCCGAGATCTGTGAGCAGCACCACAGGGGTATCAGAGGGAGCAACGAGAAGTCTGGGACCCAGGTTTCTTTTTCTTCATTCAGCTCCACACCCAACGCGGGGCTTGAACTCACGACCACGAGAGATCAAGAGCGGCATGCTCTATCGACTCAGCCAGCCAGGCGCCCTCGAGGCCCGTGTTCTAACCACCACAGGGGTCCCCCCTGCTGGATGATCAGGCTGGGGGGTGGGGGGGAGCCCAGGTGTCTGGGGGGAGTGAGAGGAGCTGGTTGGGCACCTTGGGGCATCCTGGCCTCGCTCTCTCCCTCCCCCAGGGGCGGGGCTACAGATGAAAGAGATACCAGGGTTCTCCTATCTGCTATGATCCGAGGGTGTGGGAAAGCCCCAGGGTGTGGGAAAGCCCCAGCCGGGCCCAAAGTCATCCCTTCTTCTGTCTAGGACCTTTTCAAGTAAAAAATTTTGTGTGCCCTGATTCATTGTATTGTCACCTCAACCCTGGAGTGGGGCAAGCCCCACAGATGAGCAATCTCAGCAAGATGAGGGGCCTTAGTCACAGGCACGGCTGGTGAACGGCAGCCCGGGGACAGAGCTGGCCTTGCTGACAGCGCCACTGCTCAGAACTGAAGCCTGACACCCATGATCAGGTTAAGTGTTGCTTCTTCGTGTGCAAGGCAGGTGTCCTGCAGAGGGTTAAAGCCATGAGCCAGTCATCTCTTAGTATGTAGTATGAATTAGTTTATCCCATTAAACACTTTCTTTACTCTGCCAGAGATAAGATTGGGGGGGGGGCCGGAGTTAAGAAAAACAACAACAACAACAACTTTCCAAGAGCCAGAAAATGGAAGGCAAAACTTAGACGAACTCCATTGACTTTCTATGTTTTCCCAAGGCGGGGTCCTTTAAGCCCCAGAGTGTGATGCTCAGTCCCAGAGGGGAAAGGCTGAGGGGTCCCAAGGAGCCATTCATTTCTCTGTTCAGTAAACCCGTACGGATATCTGCTTTGTGTAGCAGATGGAGGATGCTGAGGGGAGCTGCGCAAACTTTTCCTCTTCGACCATCTCGAAATCACCCCGAAAGAAAGATAAAAACAGACGACAATACAGCTTGGTAACTGCTAATATGGAATTATGATCTAAGGAAGAGCAGGTAACTGCCAGAGGGCAGCTGGATTGGCCAAGTTCTCTTTGCTCGATGACACATCCTTCGTCACATGTTTTGCACCCAACCCAGAGCCTCATAAACCTCCCAGCCAGCTAGTCCGCTCCGTTGCCATACTTAAGTCCCTCTTGCCAACAGCTGGCCATGCCCGAGATCCCACCCTGTGACCTCAGCAGCTTGCTGAAGGGCCGTGGGGCCTTGATGGAATCTCTGGCCAATATTCCCATTACACAGATGAGGGAACCGAGACCCAGAAACGGGAGGTGACTGCCCAAGGTCCCCACAGTCAGGGGGTGCTGAGCCTAGGCTCTTGCCTGCCGGAGATGTCCCCACCATGACACACATACCGGGAGGGTTTGGTGGAGGCACCCCCGTGCTCTGTGCGTGGTCAAAGACGGAAGGTCAGGTGGTGTGGGGGAGGCGGAGGGGGCCCTGTCTCCACCCTGCATAGAGGAAGCGCTGAAGCTGGGGAGGAGGGAGAGGGGAGGGGAGAAAGCTCTTGTTAGCAGGGCTCAGATGGTGGAGGGGCAGAAAGCTGTCTCCTCAGACCCAGCATCATCTGCCAGTCTTATTGGACCCTCACAAGCCAGGGCTATTTAAAATTAAATTTACATGAGTCAATAGTAAACAAAATGAGAAATTCACTTCCTCAGCTTCACCAGCCACATTTCAAGGTCCCAGTAGCCTTGTGTGGCCAGCATCTGCCATATTGGACAGCACAGGTAGAGAACATTTTCACCATGGCGGAAGTTTGTACTGGGACAGTGCAACGCTAGACATGTTACAGATGTAATCTCATTTAATAACACTTTTCGGAGTATCATTAATACATGTTTTTGTAGAAAATTTAACAAGGAGGGGCTGCTGGGTGGCTCAGTTAAAGGTCTGACTTTGGCTCAAGTCATGGTCTCGGGGTTGTGGGATCAAGCCCCACTTTGGGCTCCCCGCTCAGTGGGGAGTCTGCTTCTCCCTCTCCCTCTTTCTCTGCCCCTGCCCCCCACTTGTGCTCACACGCATGTGCACTCTCTCTCTCTCAAATAAATACATAAAATCTTTTTAAAAAAGAAAATTTAACAAGGAAACACAAACCACAAATGGTCCCCCCACTATTAGCATTTGACCTATGGCCTCCCAGTCTTATTTTTCCTTTAAAAGAAAATTCAAATCATGCACAGTCATCAAAAAACTGCAAACAATATAGGGGTATAGAGAGTAAAATGATCCCTCAAGACCCCTGCTCTGGAGGAAAGCACCGTCGGCAGTGTGGCATACATTCCTCAGCCCCACCATCGCGTGGACACCAAGGGGCCACCTTCTCCACACCATCCCCAACTCGCTGTCTCTTGCCCTCATGGGCTTCAAGACTTCTAGTCCTTCCCCTTCCACAAACCCAAAGCCACAGGCACAGCTGAGGGGCCTCAGCGTGGGCCCCTGCCCTCAGAGCAGCCCCCTTGGCTGCCTGTGTTTTGGACCCTCTTGTCACCCTGTGCCCGAGAAGCCCCTTGTCCTCCTTCTTCCTTCTCACATAAATGGGGCTCTGCTCCCCGATCCTCGCACTCTGTCCTTCTAGCTCACGGCCCTACGTCATTTCTCTCAGCCATCCTTGAAGACGGCAGAGTGTAGCAGAGGGGTCAAGGGCATGGTCCTGGGACCAGTGACGGGGCTATTGCCTGCCAGGACCCCAGGGCCCGGTGTGGCTAAGCTCCCTTCCTCTGGGTTCTCATTGTTTTCATCTGTGGAGCAGACATGACCTCGCCTCCCTCAGTGCTGCTCTGAGAGTTGAGTGAGAGGATAGATGGGAAACACTTTGCGTGGTGAGATGGGTAGTATCGTCATCTTATGGCCAAGAAAACTGAGGCTCAGTGAGGTGCAGGCATCTCTCAAGCTCCCGTTGCCAGGAAGTGGCAGTTACGGGGCTTCTGATCCACGTCTGTCTGTCTCTGAAGCCCCTGCCGCTGCCCCCGCAGGGCAGCCCAGGTCTTGACCCCACCCCTAAGCACCAGAGCACCTTCATTGGGGCCCACAGAGGAGCTGAGAGGCAAGGGAGGCGACAACAGGACCGCAAGGTAGCCCTAAACCTCCAATTTTTCCCAAGTTGGAGGCCTGCCGGGGCCTGGGAGGGCAACAGTCCCCTCCCGCAGGGTCCTCCCTCCGCCACCTTTCCAGCGACATGTGTCTGCCTCTGCAGACCTCGGTTTCCCCATGCAGATAACACCCTGTCTGTCACCTGCGCTTCTGTGACCTCCGACCCCAGGAGACATCAGGGACCCAGACTTGGGCTTGATGGGGGGTAGGAGGCCAGCCCTACCCCTCGGCCCAGACCAGGCACTGGAGAGGGGCAAGGGTGGCCGCTGTGGAGACCAACCCCGAGTTACCCTGGCTTTCCCCAGGCTCCCCTGGGGCCCCGAGGTAGGGTGGGGTGCTCGACAGGCCTGCTAGGTGAGAGCAGGTTTGGAAGGAGTTTAGGGAGGGTGTGGCTGGGCGGCTGCACCTCTCAGGCTCAGGTGTGATCACTAGACAGGGGGCATACCTTCCAGCTTCCTCTGCCGTGCCAGACTGGGCAGGGCTGCTTCTCCCGCAGGCCCGCTGCGTGACCACCCCAAGCCCTCAGCAAGGGGTGAGCAGAGCTGGACATCCTCTGCCATCCACATCCAGCCAATGCCCGCTCACCGGCCCTGCCTTCCTGGGTGGTGGGCGAGGAGGGCCAGGGAACCAAGCTCCGATGGTCCCCAGAGCCACAAGGACAGGAGTGGGGAAACTGTCCTCACAGGCCCAGCTGGCCAGAGGCTTTGTCTCCCCCAGCCACCCTCCCCCAGAGGGAGCAGGAGCAGACAATAGCCACAGGTGACTCACCAATGAGCCATCTTTCCATCCCCACCCCATGGCCCGGCCCATGACAGCCCAAGTTGTCCTCCACGGGGGCTGGAGACCAGCCTTCCTGGGTTGCCAGCTTCCTCTCTCCTTACCCAGCCTGCTGCTGACTGTGCCCAGCACCGCCTGTCAGGGTCCACGGAGGGAGGGCCTCGAGCACAGAAGCCCCAAGGGGTCAGAGCAGACCTGTGTGAAAGCCAGCAGAGGCCACAGGTGCCTGCTCTCTTCTGCTGCTACCCTGCCCCACCCCCCTCCCCAGGGCATCACCCACTGTTCCCGAGTCCCTGCGTGGTCTTTGTTCTTTCTCCATCTTCCGGGATAGAGCTTAGACTCTGCCTGCAATTTATTTCCTTCCAGGAGGCCAAACAGGTGGGCAAGTGAGGAGTCCCAGTCCGTCCACTTCATGCAGGACAGTATTAGAAAGTATTTCCTTTTGCTGAATTACTATCTCGCTCCTTGTAGAATCCACTGGACAGCACTTCAGGAATGTGATGTCCACTCCCAATCCCCATCAATTCTCGAATTCTTTGGTCGGAGCCAAATACCCTCAGTTCTTGGTTCTTCCTACTCCGATTGGTTTTAAAACCTTTTGACGGGGGCGCCTGGGTGGCTCAGCCATTAAGCGTCTGCCTTTAGCTCAGGTCATGATCCCAGAGTTCTGGGATCGAGCCCCACGTCGGGATCCCTGCTCGGCAGGAAGCCTGCTCCCTCTCACACTCCCCTTGCTTGTGTTCCCTCTCTTGCTGTCTCTCTCAGTCAAATAAAAAAGTAAAATCTTTAAAAATAAATAAATAAATAAATAAATAAATAAATAAATAAATAAATAAAAGCTTTTGACAGTTTGGCCCATGTCCTCTGGAAACATTTCCATTGATCGAGTTCTTCTTGGAACGTGGTGTCTAGAAGGGGGCAGTGCGGCGGCCGAAGCCAGGTCAGCACGGAGCCGTAGTGAAACCTCACCTCCCAGACTGGCACAAGGAACCTCTCGGGAGCCCTGTGGTCTGGCTGGCCTGCGCTGAACTTGGGAGTCCTCCTCAGTGTTTTTGGAACCACGTGGCTGCTTAGCCATGTTCAGGTTGGGTGGGTACCCATCGGTCGCGCCAGCCAGCGTGACTGTTGTCCTGGAAGGCTTGCAGGCGTCTCTCTCTGCCTGGTTGTGGGGGGTTCCCTGGCAGATGAGCCCCAGGGCGGGAGCCCAAGGCCCAGGCCATGGCTCTTAACAGCTTTTTACTCATGTAAAAACTCGTATGGGTTTTATGCTGCTGCTCCTTGAGGGCCTGTTGGAAAGCTCTGCATTCTCTTCCCAGAAAAAGGCACCTCCTCGAAAATTCTGCAAACCGCACCAGGACCCCGCAGGCCATCCCTGGACTCCAGGTCAGGAACCTCCATCTGGAAGCTGACGTCTGAAAACTCAACCCTGAGACAGTTTCCTTGTCCAAACCGTGGG
This sequence comes from Ailuropoda melanoleuca, assembly GCF_002007445.2. Lineage (NCBI taxonomy): Eukaryota > Metazoa > Chordata > Mammalia > Carnivora > Ursidae > Ailuropoda > Ailuropoda melanoleuca. The sequence goes on from NC_048225.1 coordinate 104,499,261, forward strand.
TCCTAGGGCATATTCCAAGAGCTGTGCCTGACAGCTCATGAAGGGTGTTCCGTACTTTGCCTCCGGCAAACCCGGAGTAAGGCTTATGACTGAACACAGAGGCAGTCAAAGCCCATTGAGATCCAGCGACTTGCTCAAGGTCACAGAGCCTATCTGGACAGAGTCCTGCTAGACTCTGCTGCCCACATGGGGCCTCAGAGAAGCCCAGCACAGTCTGCCTGCCAGTGGGGAAGACACAGGAGGAAAACAGCTGCTCTCGACTGCTGGGGAGACAGGTCCCAAGCGTGCCCAGCAGGCTCCTGCCCCTGCTCCGCGGAGGCTCACCCAGCCCGGCATCTGCGGTGAGCTGTGGCTCTAGAGGAGGAGAAGGGCCAGGCGGCCAGGCTGTGACTCGTAGCGGGGAGGGACAGGGGCAGAAACCAGGACTGGAACCCAAGGGACAGAGAAGAGGCCCTGGCCCCCTCCCCTCCCTCCAGGTGAGTGCAGAGCCCTCCCTTGGCCCAGAATAAACGTGGTGGGGGAGGAGGCAGGGCTCAGGATAGTGTAGCTGAGTAGATGAGGTTTACACACAGACACCACACCTGACTCTTTGAGGTCAGGATTAAATTGCTAAGACATTCTTGCTTCCTAAAACCCCCTTACTTGACCCAGAAAACTCCTCAGCCGGCAAGGCCCAGCTCACTCCCTTCAAGAAGCTTTCACCTAGTGCCCTTGACAGAGGGCCTTGCTCCCTCCACCCAGCCCTGTGTTCAGAACCCGCTCAGCTTTGCCTGGTCACTCTCTGACCCCTCTAAGGACTGTGCCCCAGCAGCCTTGAACTTTGGACTCGGTCCCCGAGTTCCCTTGGCCCCCAGCAGTAGGGGCTCAGCCCACGTTGGTCCCATAAGCTCTAGACACCAGGAACGAGGAATCGTCTTCTGCCTCCACGTGTTCTGTGACTTCAAGCTGGGTCCCAGACCTCCACGGTCAAAGTAGGCCAGCCCCCTTCCTCCCACTGCCTCTTAATTGAAAGCCAATAATGGTGTTTACAAAACCTCTAAAAAAGCATCTATCTGCTTTTCCTAAGCTGTGATAGGTGAAGGAGAAGGCTCCAGAGAGAAAAACTGTCCTTTTTCTGTTCTTTCCCAAACCAGGTTCCCTCTCTTTGCTGCAGGTGGCAAAGTTGGGCAGAGGAGGGGTCAGGAGTTCGCCCCCGTTGCTCTGCAGGTTTGCAGCCTGGGCCAGGACTGGGGGGTTGCTGACTGGGGGGTTACCGAGGGAGGGGCTCAGCTTCACTGGGGCCTTCCATTATGAACTCTTGTCACGGTGAATTCATGGGATCGTATGGGTTTTATGCTGCTCTCTCCTCCCCTGGACTTCAGGCTCTGGAGGGCAGGAACCACAGTTTCATCAATCCGGGATCCTCAGGGCTGGGGACAATGTCTAGCACACAGTAGAGAAAATTAAAAAGCACGGTCGCCTCCCTGCCAGTCTTATTTCTGAGGCACAACTGCCTCTCTTAATTGAAAGGGCTTCTTAGATCTTCCCAAGGCTGATGGAAGAGGGACCTGTCATCGGCCCATGCTTCCTCTGTTCTCTTAGCTGGAGGGGAGGGCCCTTCTCTGGGCTGCTCCTGAAGCCAGTTCTTGGTGTCTGTTTATTTCTTGATGCAAACTTCGTAGCTTTTCCTGCCCCCTGGCCCAAAGCCCCAACCACCCCAGCTGTGCTTCTGCACAGCCCCACCCAGAGTCCCCCACCCCCAGCCTCCCAACCGCCCTTGACTCGACCTCAACCACAACTATTTTTAGCAGAGCTCAGGGAGGAGAGGAGAGGTGAATGACCCCACTGCTTCATGTTTTCAACATCCTCCCCTGCCCCCACTTACTCCTCACACCCCCACCCCCACCCCCCCGCCCCGC
>NC_048225.1:104501246-104503326 GCF_002007445.2 Ailuropoda melanoleuca
GGTGTTTCATTTTCTACAGCTTTGGCTATTCAGCTACAAGCGCCTAGGTTTCTGGGAGGGCGGGTGAGTCTTGGGGCCCAGCTCACGGAAGATCCTTTGTCCCCCCAGGCTGTGACCCTTAGTCCCAGGCACGCACGTAGAAGCCAGCGGCACATCTGCTTTCCAAAAAGCTGTCCAGGATGGGGAATTCTCCACCCCTTCCAGGGTCAGAATCCCAATGTCTGCCCCAAATTCTTCTCCGTCTAACCTAAATCTTTCCGGCCATCAGGGTCGCCAGATGTCGCAGATAAAAATACAGAGATCCCATTTAAATTTGAATTTCAGGGGCACCTGGGTGGCTTAGTTGGTTGAGCTTCTGACTCTTGATCTCAGCTGAGGTCTTGATCTCAGGGTCGTGAGTTCAAGCCCCGTGTTGGGCTCCACACTGCATGTGGAGCCTCATAAAAAAATAAATGAAAAGAAATAAATTTGAATTTCAGATAAACAACAAATAATTTTTTAGTTCAGCACATTCCAGGCAATATTATATTAACATGGGGCACCTGGGAGGCTCAGTTGGTTAAGCATCCAGGGTACTGGGGGTCTTGGGATCAAGCCCCACATCGGGCTCCCTTCTCTGTCTCCCTCAGCTCCTCCTCCTGCTTGTGGTCTCCCTCTGTCTTACAAATAAATAAATAAAATCTTAAAAAAAATTACACTAATACATTACTTGTTTATCTGAAATTCAAATTCACGTGGGTATGCTGCAGTTCACCCGACGACCCCACCTGCTCTATCCCTTCTCACTGGAGCAGTGGCTTTCAGGTGTTTTGGTCTCAGGATCACTTTACACTTTCGAAAATTATTAAGGATCCTCAAAGAGCCTTTATGTGATGAGTTGATGTTTACCAGATTAGAAATTAAAACAAATATTAAAATATTTGTTGGGGCACCTGGGTGGCACGGCGGTTAAGCGTCTGCCTTCGGCTCAGGACATGATCCCGGCGTTATGGGATCGAGCCCCACATCAGGCTCTTCCGCTATGAGCCTGCTTCTTCCTCTCCCACTCCCCCTGCTTGTGTTCCCTCTCTCGCTGGCTGTCTCTATCTCTGTCGCATAAATAAAAATAAAATCTTTAAAAAAAAATTTGTTAATTGATTTTCAAATAATAGTTAAAAAGTAATAGTAGTTACTCATTATGTGTTTACGTGAACAAAACATTTATAGAAAAATAAGCTCTATTTTCCAAAACAAACAAGCAAAAATAGCGAGGAGAGAAGCACTGGTGTACATTTTTGCACATGTTTTTAATGTCTGGCTTACTGAAAGAAAGCTAGATTCTTTTCTTGAAAATTAAAAAAAAAATTGTGGTAAAAAATGCATAGCAAAAAATTCACCATCTTTCATTTTTAAGTGTACACTTCACAGTGTTAAGTACAATCACATTCTTGGGCAGAGTTGGATTCTTACACCTCTTTCAGCGTTAGTCTGTTGTAACATCACACATCATGAACCCCCTGGAAAATTCCACTGTACACTTATCAGAGAATGAGAGTGAAGAGGTAAATGATATTGTCATATTATTAGAAAGAGTTTTAACCTTATGTATCCTGGTATCGTCTGGAAGGATTTGGGGAACACCCCTAGGGGTCCCCTGGACCACTCTTTGGGAACTGGGACCTAGAGCAACACCAGAGACTTCAGTGATGGTCAGTACCAGCTCTCTAGTCCCTGAAGTTAATTTGGGGTGGGGATAGGATGACACTGAACACATCATTTAATGTGATTCCAAGCTGGTTCTTCTTTCTGAGATAAGTAGTGGGGGTGCGAGGAAGCTAAGGCTGGAACTTACCCCTGCCCCAATGGGGGTAGAAAAGTGGGTCTAGGGGCACGTGGGTGGCTCAGTCGTTAAGTGTCTGACTTCAGCTCAGGGTTTGATCCCAGGAGCTCCGCTGGGAGCCTGCTTCTTCCTCTCCCACTCCCCCTGCTGTGTTCCCTCTCTCTCCGGCTGTCTCTCTCTGTGAGAAAGAAAGAAAAGAAAGAAAAAAGAAAGAAAAGAAAAAGAAAGAAAGAAAGAAAGAAAGAAAGAAAGAAAGAAAGA
>NC_048225.1:104505298-104514401 GCF_002007445.2 Ailuropoda melanoleuca
GGAAAGAAAGAAAGAAAGAAAGAAAAAGAAAGAAAGAAAGAGAAAGAAAGAAAGAAAGAAAGAAAGAAAGAAAGAAAGAGAAAGAAAGAAAAGAAAGGGAAGTGGGTCTAGTGAAATGCTGATCCAAGGGGCCTGGGCATGGGACACAAGTGGACGAAGTTGACTCAGCTGAGAGAGAGAGAGAGATTTGCAGCTCTGCCTCATTTCGAGGCTCTGAGAAGCATCTAAAGAAGGTAAACCAGGGGCGCCTGGGTGGCTTAGTCGGTTGGTTGTCCGACTCTTGGTTTTGGCTCAGGTCGTGATCTCGGGATTGTGAGATCTAGCCCCGAGTTGACAGCAAGTCGGCTTGAAATTCTCTCTCCCTGTCTCCCTCTGCCCCTCCCCCTGCTTACTCTCTCTCTCTAAAATAAATAAGGAGTCCTTTAAAGTAAATAAAAAATAAAGAAGGTAAACCCCTCCAGGCAGGGAGAAAAGAATGGATGAGCCTGCTGGTAGCTGGGGCTCCTTGGGAACGGGTGGATGAGCCTGCCGCTTGCTGCCCCACTCTACCCCCAACCCAGGCTGGCGAGGGAGGGACGGAGGTAACCAGCTTTCTCCCCTATCCCTACCTGCTGTGTGTCTGCTCCCTCTGACCCTCCCTGTTTCCCTCGACAGCTGGATGGGGTGGGAGCGAGTCTAACACGGGCTGTGGCTTTCTCACATTGCAGCTCGGTGGCTTCGAGAGCCTGCCTTAGGACCTGGGCGCTTGGAGCCCCCCCCNGGGCCCCCCCCCCCCCCCCCCCCGTCAGCAACGCTTATCCCTCTACTGACGAACCTAGGGACCAAAGAGTGAGGACTGCACACAGCCAGCGGCAGGTCCCTCGTCCACACTAGTGGTCCCATCACAGCCAAGTCCAGTGGGACTTGAGCATTTTACACATTATCTGTGCGGGACACACACCCTTGGCACACCCACTTGCACTGCTCACCATCACCCCGTAGGTGTCCCTTTATGGCTTCAACTTCGTCATATAGGAATTCCTTCAGGGAGGGGACCATCCCTTTATTGCTTCTGTATTTTCCACGGCACCTAGAACAATAGTAAGTTCTCAATACCTGTTGATGGGTTTATGAGGGGATGGGTTTTCACTGATTTAACTATCAGATTCCCCTTTATAAGAGGCTGGGGCCTGCAAAGCAGGTGGACACCCTTTATTAAACATTTATTGAGCACATACTCTCACTCCTTTGGTTTTCTCTGATGAGTATTGCTCACAGGGCGTGTGGGTGAGCTGTCTCATTTGACCCCTGAAGCAATATGACGGGTGGGGAGCGAACTAGGAAAGGGACTCTTTAAACACTTGTAATGTGCTCTGCCTTGAGAAAGGACGAGTCAGGCCAGTGAGAGTGTCTCTCTGTCACCCCAAAGATGTGGGTGGGGTTCTCCCCAGAGTTGCACTGGGGAAGGGTGTCCTGGCAGAGGAGAGCCTGGCAGTCCGTGAAGCCCATTCTGTAGCATTCCCGGCCCGCCTGCCGTGCTCTCCAAGTTTCCTTCCTGCTGACCTTTGGCTTCCCCTTCCATGAAACGGTCCACAGACAGAGAACGAGCTCGTCAGCAAACCCAAGGATCTGGTTGGTTTGACAGCCGTTACATTTGTCATTGTAAGTCACTGAATTGGCATTCTGATTGCATCTGGAGCTTTGCAAGTCTGCCCCTCAGCCTGCGGGAAGCCAGATTTCTGCATCAGGGCTGACCCAGACCCTGAAGGGTGCAAAGGACTCAAAAGAAACTTGGCACCTAGCTCCCCTCAGGCAGCACCAGGCCTCTCCCGTGGCGTTTCCAGTCACGGGGGACTGGGCACTGGGGTGGGAGGCAGGGCAGTGCCCCTTAACGGGGGAAGATCCGTACCAGTGGCCGGCCTGCTTCGAGGATGAAGCACCCACCTGCTTGGCGGACACAGCGGTGATCACAGGCGGGGGTCAGGAAGCCTGAGAGACACTGCAGGCCAAGCGAGGAGGGTGATGCAGCGTCCGACGGGGAGCTGTGAAAGGTCATGGCACCCTCTCCCCCCAGCTTCCAGGTGGGGAGTGTGGCCAATCCCGAGACAGTAACTGAGTCCAGAGGCCTCGCAGTGCAGAGCCCACTCCCCCCCACCCCCCAGCCCCGGTCAGTGCAGCCTGGCATTCTGGTCATGAGGAGAAAGCAGGGATGTGTAGGGAGGGGTGGTGCTGGCTGGGCCCTCAACTCCAAAGGCAGAGCTGAACACTTCCACCCGGAAATGGGCCTTTGGCCTCGTGGGCTGGGAAAATCCTGGCCGGCAGCGTCTGTTTATCAGGGAAGCTGAGTCAAACTGGAACCTATCTCCCTAAAAAGCTGGACTATTTCTCGAATTCCATTGGTCAACACCAGCCTCCCCACCCCACGCCTTCCTTGTCTCTGGGGAATTCCTCTGGGGAGGGGGGAGGAGGATGATGGAGGGGAGAGACTGGTCCTTTCCTGAGGACAGAAAGCTGAAATCAGAGCTTTTGCCCATTTATGGACTTGAAGCCCCCTCCCCCACTGGAGGGGATGACTCATTTCCCCCAGCTTGACCTAAAGGCCCCTGGAGAGGGTAAACAGTGACATGGTGACACCGAGAAGGTGGGATTAGCTCATCTAGACGGTGGGATTAGCTCATTGAGAAGGTGAGATTAGCTCGGGGAGGGGATTGGAGGCTGCAGAGATCCGGGAAGAGATGACTGAAAAGGATGGGGGACTTTCAGTGAGCGGAGAATTTTAGAGCCAGAAGGAGGCAGAATGACAGAGAAAGGTTTGTGTTCCGGAGAGAAACTGCCTGCCCAGCGGTGTGAGATTCCTTTAAAGGCAGCAGCTTGAGCCCTGCCCACCGAGGGCCAGGGGATCTGCATTTTAACAAGCCTGGCAAGTGGCTCCAATCACACCAGCGGTGGGGAACTTACTCCAAGTGCTAGTTTTCAGGTCCTCACCTGGAGTAAATTCTCTACCTCCGGTGTGATTGGAGCCACTTGCCAGGCTTGTTAAAATGCAGATTCCCTGGGCCTCCGTGGGCAGGGTTCAAGCTCCCCCATGATCTGAAACAGGAAATTCCAAAACACAGGAAGGCCCGGCTGGCAGTCAGGGAGCTGGCTCTTTCTCCCAGCCTTGGTGGCACAAAGCGACTTCCATCCCCTTTGCCAAGGTCAGAGGCAGAATCCTGACCCAAGGGCAACATTCCCAACGTTTTTAGGAAACCCGTGAAAGCCTTCGAAGACAGGCAGTGCCAAAGTTCCAGTGCTGGAGGGCCTTGAGAACTGTTTAGTACAGCCCTCTCATTGTGCAGATGGGAAAACCGAGTCCCGGGAAGTTTCCACTATATGAAGGACCATTTCCCTCCAGCCTTCTCCCCCATCCGTAAGAGAAACCCCTTGGTCCTCTTCAAGAGGGGAAAGCTGAACCCAACCAGGCAAAACTGCCCCCTGGCTCAGCACCACCCACCGCCCCCACTTCCAAGCTCTCCAGCAGCCGGTCAGCTATGGAGACACCTGCTCTCTGAGCCCATGAACTCCTAGGATCTTCATAACTCGGGGACTCGGGCAGATTGTCTAGTCTGCACCCAAAGCAGGAATTTCTTCAAGCAACAACTGCTAAATCTCTGTCTCTCACCCGACTCACAACTCTTGCCCCGATTCCAGACTCTTTATACCTCTTATCTGCACTGAGGTCCAAGTGCTCCCTCGATCTCCCCACCTGAAACCTTTTTCTGTCTCAGCTAACGGAAGTCCTCCTTTCAGTCCTCCAGACCCTCCCCCCACCCCACCCCCAGCTATTCTCAACCCATAGCTAGAGGAACTTAAAAAAAAAAAAGTCAGATTATGCCACGCCCTCCCTTTGCACAGAACCTCCCCCGGTTTTGTTCACGGACATATCTCCCAGAGCCTGAACCCGTGCACGCTGCGGGCCCTCTGTAGGCAAATCCTTCCTGAAGGGATGAAGGAACGCTTTCTGCAGATGATTGCCTTATTTAAGGGAATCCCGCGCCTCAGCAGCTCCTACCCGTTGGTCTCGGTCCTACATTCCGAGCCCCGAGCCTACAAGCCTACTCACATCTTCACAAGACCACCCCTGTCATCTGTTATGTGGTTTCCCATAATGCTTAAAAATGCCCTCTTCTGCCGAAACATGTCCAGGCTCTTCAGCTAGTCTTTTGTCCTGGGTCCACCCTGGTTGCCCTTTTCCCTTCATGTGAGCTCCCCAGGAGGGCTGGGGCAGGCCTCCTGCAGAAACCAAGGGGTCATCCTGACGGGGCGGGGCGGGGCCGGGGAGGGAGGACAGGCTACCATGCCAGGGGGGTTTCTTTCCTTCCACACAGAGGAGTCTCAGTACCGCCCAGCAAGGGGATTTCTACTCAGGGACAGCCTGGATGGACTTGCTCCAGGAAAGGACCAAGAATGGGACAGGATTCTGACGAAGATGTTTCTTCTCTCGGTTTCAGAAGGCCTTTCCTATCTCCCAGTAGCCCCCCCTCCCCTGTCGCTCCCCATTCACATTCCGGAAGCACTGATGTGGCACTGAATATTCCTAGGGCTCTAGCCTTCTGCCCCGGGGGCCCAGCGTCATCTCTCTGAACCTGCTTTCTGGAATGTCTTTGGTATGAAGCTCCCTGGCTGGTGAGGAGAGGGCCCTGCTGCATGGAATCCACAGCCAGGAGTCTGGGTCTCTTTGGAGCTAGGGTAACAGACTATCTCTTCCCATCTAGATTCTTCCCCAGCAGGCTTCCCCCATGCCCACCTCTTCTCCTGCCTACTGCTCCCACCCCTGACTTCCGAAGACACAAGCAAACAGACCCCAAGAAGGACAAAGACCTCAGGACCAAACACCTCTGTTCCCTGTCCTTCCCAGAAATTCCCCGCACCCCACCCCCTTCCCAGATAATGCTGATAGGACAGGGCTGCAGGGGCTGTGGCCTCTCCTTCCACCACATTGCCAGTTTCCCTCCACTGTGGCCTCCCCCCTCTCCCATCCAGCCCCCCCAATTTCAGCTTCTCCCCTCCCCCCACTCCCACCTACCCTCTTTTTTCTCAGTTCCCTTTTGGGGCTTGTGGAGACTAGGGAAAGGCATTTCAGGCGAAGGGAATTGCCAGATTCCTTGTGCCTAGAAAAAAGCCTGGTGCACAAAAGATGCTCCCTAAGTTTTTGTAAGTATTCGTAGCTCCATTCCCCCCACCCCTGCTGGGATTTGGCATCCCATAGACCTGGATTTGGCTTCTGGTTTTTCCACGTGATAGCCAGGCAAGTTACTTAACTTCTTCTTCCGTGACATGAGAATGATAAAAATTGTACTGAAGTAATGACACTCTCATGAGCGTTAAATAACACATATAAAGTGCTTGATGTGGAAGTACTTCACAGGGGCGCCTGGGGGGCTCAGTTGGTTAAGCGTCTGCCTTCGGCTCAGGTCTAGATCTCAGGATCCTGGGATGGGCTCCCTACTCCCCAGGGAGTCTTTCCTCCCTCTGCCCCTCCCCCTGGCTTGTGCTCTCTCTCCCTCTCTCTCTCTCAAATAAATAAATAAAATCTTTAAAAAATATAATAGAAAGTACCAAATAAATGGTCGCCCCATTATTATCTCTTTAAGATACAATGCTTTTCGGTTATCCAAACTCCCTTTCAACATCACCTGAATTGACACCAATTTCTCTTTTGAATTTTATGTATTTTTATGCATGCCAGCTTGCTGGCCAGTCTGCAACCTCCCTGAGGACAAGATCTTTTTTCCTTTTTTTCCTTTTTTTTTTTTAAGTAGGCTCCATGGCCAGCACAGAGCCTAACACCGGGCTCGAACTCACTACAGTGCGCTCAAGACCTGAGCTGAGATCAAGAATACGCAGCTCGACCGACGGAGCCACCCAGGTGCCCCTTGAGGCTTAGATCTTAAGTGCGCAACTGGGGACACAGCAATTCGCCTAGTCTGCCACAGAGCTTAGCCCACAAATAGGGCTCGACTCCAGAGTTGACTGAATACGTGAGCACAGCCAGCTCCAAGCGGAACGGCATGCTTGTGGAGGGTAAAGACCCTCCGTATTTTTCCAGACCTCCAAGATCCCCAACTGCAAAACCCCAGGTGTAGCCTAGGTAACTTCTGGTTTGCTTTCACATCTTGGCCCCGTTAGTGGCCTCGCCTCCTCACTTCCTCCCCACACCCCGAGACTGGGCCTGCCCCCCTGATGCAGGGAGGAGCAGGGAAGGTCCAGATGTTCTACCCCGGCAGGCGCTGACGGCCGGCAGGAGGACAGGTGTGCTGCGGAGCTGGCCGGGACTGGGGATGTTCCGGGGCCAGTGACTGCCAGCTGCGGGGAGGGAGCAGGGGAGGGAGTGGGGGAGGGAGCCCGCTTGAAGCCGGAGCCAGCCGGCTGCGGGCCTGCACTTTGTCCTCATCCTCCCTTTCATCCTGGCGCTCGGAGCCTGGGAGTTTCTCAATGGAGCTGGCGTTTGGGGAATGCTCCACAGGGGGCTGAGAGGGCAGGCCAACGAGGGGGGCATTCCAAGCATTCTTTACTTCCTGGAGGAGGCGGGGCGGCGTGGGGCCAGAGGGGTAGCAACTGCCCAGCAGTGGAGGAAAGGGGATTTCTTTGGAGGGAGAGAATAAAGGCGGAGGGGGTGTCTTCAAGTTGCAGGGAACTGAGATGGTTGGGGGAGGGGTGGGAGATGAGGGAGGGTGGGGGTGGGGCTGTGTTTAAGCCACCAAACCCAGCTCTTCCTTTAATGCTGAAGGCAAGAAGAGCAAACTGGGAACGGCCGTCCGGGCTCCCCCACCTGCTTAACGGGCAGGAACTGCGGAGGGCTGTCTTCCGGGAGCCTTTGGGAGCTAAGAGCTGGGCTTCTGTGGTAGTTGTGTTTTGTTTTTGTACGAAGCAGGTGCTCCAGATCCCACCTGTGACAGCCCAGGGGGAGTGTGGGTTAAGAGGAAGCTGAAACCTCACCCCACCTACCCGAACAGAACAACAGAGGCTATTTTCCAATCACGGTTCTGGTTTTTAATGGAGTGGTTCCTTCTGGCCACAGAGGAAGGAAGAGGGACCATCAGGTAGACAGAGTCAGGGCACGGAGCGAGGGAGCCAGAGACGCCTTCCTGACAGTGCAGTGGGACTCGTGGGTTGATACCCGCGCTTCCATGATCAGTAAGGAATCACTGCAAAAAGACCTCCCTGTTCACAAAAATTAGACGTCACAGTGGATTGTCCCAGAACATGGTACTCCCATTATTGAAAGCAGCTAGATTCACTTTTATAAAAACAGAGAGCTGAACACATAAAAATAAATAAGGGCATTCCAGGGTCCTGGAAGCCCAGAGCAATGGATACATCCATTCTCAGTAGCAGGAGCAGCGTGGAGGCCAGAGAAGTTTAGAGTGTTGGAGGTCCATGGTGGGGTCCAGGGGAATCCGGGCCCGTGAGATGAAGTCCGATAGCAGCAGGCTGAACCTTTTCAAGTCTTTCAGATTCCTAGCAGCGACTCCGGGAGGCCTGGGCCGGGTTTGGAGGATGGGAAAGGGGAGAGAACCTTCGAGGAGATAGACGTGTTCTCTTACTGCTGAGATATATAAGGAAGGGTACCCCCTAGGAGACCATTCCCAGGACACCCCGGGCACATGAGGGCGTGCCACATTCCAGTTTTAGCGGCAGGTGGGGATGGGGCCCATAGGGCAAGGGTTTCCATCCCCCACCTTGGCAGGAAGTCACCATGCACAAAACTTGTCAGTGCAAGGAGACAGGCTCTGAGCGTGTGCTCTTTCCTGATGTCTGTGGCTCTACCCTACCACGTGAACAGGTAGGGGGCCACCTGGGCTGACCCCAGGCCTTCCCCTCTCTCTCTCTCTCTCTACTAGCTTCCCCTCTACTGTCTTCTCGGGTCCACAGGGCTGAAGACCTGAACCTTCCGTGTGCTTTACTTGCCCACTCCCCATCCAGCCCTCTCCGGGGCTCAACTGCAAACCAGCTTAGCCTTTCTGGCCCGGGGGGGCTAGTCTTGGGAGGTGGGGGACGTGGCAGTCTCCCCTCAGGGTGCAGCCAGCTGCATTGTAGAACTTGCCCGGGGTGGGGCAGTGCCCACCCCCCCACTCCCTCAGCTGAGCTTTGAGCAGACCCCCAGTGCCTGTCGGTAGGCCTCTGTCACCTCCTGGCAGTCTGTCAGGGAAAAGCAGCTATCCCCCAGAGGGTCCTGCCGCCAGCGCCTCAGGCCCCTGCTTCCAGGGCCATCTGTGGGGGGCTCCTCAAGCCCCATGAGGTTGTCCACAGACACACAGCCCCGCAGCAGGGGCTCAGGGAGCCGCTCAGGCAAGTCCAGCTGGTCGAATGACTCAGAGGACAGTATGCTGTCCTCACTCATAGCCCCTGAGGGGCGGCTGGCCCGGGCCAGGGGGTGAGGGGAGGCCAGTTCATCCAAGGAGCCGAAGGTGGTGGGGGCTGTGTGCTCCAGGGCCGTGCAGGAGAACTTGCCATTGTGTTTGAGGATGCCCAGGGGGTGAGGGGAGGCCAGTTCATCCAAGGAGCCGAAGGTGGTGGGGGCTGTGCGCTCCAGGGCCGTGCAGGAGAACTTGCCATTGTGTTTGAGGATGCCCAGGGGGTGAGGGGAGGCCAGTTCATCCAAGGAGCCGAAGGTGGTGGGGGCTGTGCGCTCCAGGGCCGTGCAGGAGAACTTGCCATTGTGTTTGAGGATGCCCAGGGGGTGAGGGGAGGCCAGTTCATCCAAGGAGCCGAAGGTGGTGGGGGCTGTGCGCTCCAGGGCCGTGCAGGAGAACTTGCCATTGTGTTTGAGGATGCCCAGGGGGTGAGGGGAGGCCAGTTCATCCAAGGAGCCGAAGGTGGTGGGGGCTGTGCGCTCCAGGGCCGTGCAGGAGAACTTGCCATTGTGTTTGAGGATGCCCAGGGGGTGAGGGGAGGCCAGTTCATCCAAGGAGCCGAAGGTGGTGGGGGCTGTGCGCTCCAGGGCCGTGCAGGAGAACTTGCCATTGTGTTTGAGGATGCCCAGGGGGTGAGGGGAGGCCAGTTCATCCAAGGAGCCGAAGGTGGTGGGGGCTGTGCGCTCCAGGGCCGTGCAGGAGAACTTGCCATTGTGTTTGAGGATGCC
>NC_048225.1:104518874-104521617 GCF_002007445.2 Ailuropoda melanoleuca
ATTCACATTCCGGAAGCACTGATGTGGCACTGAATATTCCTAGGGCTCTAGCCTTCTGCCCCGGGGGCCCAGCGTCATCTCTCTGAACCTGCTTTCTGGAATGTCTTTGGTATGAAGCTCCCTGGCTGGTGAGGAGAGGGCCCTGCTGCATGGAATCCACAGCCAGGAGTCTGGGTCTCTTTGGAGCTAGGGTAACAGACTATCTCTTCCCATCTAGATTCTTCCCCAGCAGGCTTCCCCCATGCCCACCTCTTCTCCTGCCTACTGCTCCCACCCCTGACTTCCGAAGACACAAGCAAACAGACCCCAAGAAGGACAAAGACCTCAGGACCAAACACCTCTGTTCCCTGTCCTTCCCAGAAATTCCCCGCACCCCACCCCCTTCCCAGATAATGCTGATAGGACAGGGCTGCAGGGGCTGTGGCCTCTCCTTCCACCACATTGCCAGTTTCCCTCCACTGTGGCCTCCCCCCTCTCCCATCCAGCCCCCCCAATTTCAGCTTCTCCCCTCCCCCCACTCCCACCTACCCTCTTTTTTCTCAGTTCCCTTTTGGGGCTTGTGGAGACTAGGGAAAGGCATTTCAGGCGAAGGGAATTGCCAGATTCCTTGTGCCTAGAAAAAAGCCTGGTGCACAAAAGATGCTCCCTAAGTTTTTGTAAGTATTCGTAGCTCCATTCCCCCCACCCCTGCTGGGATTTGGCATCCCATAGACCTGGATTTGGCTTCTGGTTTTTCCACGTGATAGCCAGGCAAGTTACTTAACTTCTTCTTCCGTGACATGAGAATGATAAAAATTGTACTGAAGTAATGACACTCTCATGAGCGTTAAATAACACATATAAAGTGCTTGATGTGGAAGTACTTCACAGGGGCGCCTGGGGGGCTCAGTTGGTTAAGCGTCTGCCTTCGGCTCAGGTCTAGATCTCAGGATCCTGGGATGGGCTCCCTACTCCCCAGGGAGTCTTTCCTCCCTCTGCCCCTCCCCCTGGCTTGTGCTCTCTCTCCCTCTCTCTCTCTCAAATAAATAAATAAAATCTTTAAAAAATATAATAGAAAGTACCAAATAAATGGTCGCCCCATTATTATCTCTTTAAGATACAATGCTTTTCGGTTATCCAAACTCCCTTTCAACATCACCTGAATTGACACCAATTTCTCTTTTGAATTTTATGTATTTTTATGCATGCCAGCTTGCTGGCCAGTCTGCAACCTCCCTGAGGACAAGATCTTTTTTCCTTTTTTTCCTTTTTTTTTTTTAAGTAGGCTCCATGGCCAGCACAGAGCCTAACACCGGGCTCGAACTCACTACAGTGCGCTCAAGACCTGAGCTGAGATCAAGAATACGCAGCTCGACCGACGGAGCCACCCAGGTGCCCCTTGAGGCTTAGATCTTAAGTGCGCAACTGGGGACACAGCAATTCGCCTAGTCTGCCACAGAGCTTAGCCCACAAATAGGGCTCGACTCCAGAGTTGACTGAATACGTGAGCACAGCCAGCTCCAAGCGGAACGGCATGCTTGTGGAGGGTAAAGACCCTCCGTATTTTTCCAGACCTCCAAGATCCCCAACTGCAAAACCCCAGGTGTAGCCTAGGTAACTTCTGGTTTGCTTTCACATCTTGGCCCCGTTAGTGGCCTCGCCTCCTCACTTCCTCCCCACACCCCGAGACTGGGCCTGCCCCCCTGATGCAGGGAGGAGCAGGGAAGGTCCAGATGTTCTACCCCGGCAGGCGCTGACGGCCGGCAGGAGGACAGGTGTGCTGCGGAGCTGGCCGGGACTGGGGATGTTCCGGGGCCAGTGACTGCCAGCTGCGGGGAGGGAGCAGGGGAGGGAGTGGGGGAGGGAGCCCGCTTGAAGCCGGAGCCAGCCGGCTGCGGGCCTGCACTTTGTCCTCATCCTCCCTTTCATCCTGGCGCTCGGAGCCTGGGAGTTTCTCAATGGAGCTGGCGTTTGGGGAATGCTCCACAGGGGGCTGAGAGGGCAGGCCAACGAGGGGGGCATTCCAAGCATTCTTTACTTCCTGGAGGAGGCGGGGCGGCGTGGGGCCAGAGGGGTAGCAACTGCCCAGCAGTGGAGGAAAGGGGATTTCTTTGGAGGGAGAGAATAAAGGCGGAGGGGGTGTCTTCAAGTTGCAGGGAACTGAGATGGTTGGGGGAGGGGTGGGAGATGAGGGAGGGTGGGGGTGGGGCTGTGTTTAAGCCACCAAACCCAGCTCTTCCTTTAATGCTGAAGGCAAGAAGAGCAAACTGGGAACGGCCGTCCGGGCTCCCCCACCTGCTTAACGGGCAGGAACTGCGGAGGGCTGTCTCCCGGGAGCCTTTGGGAGCTAAGAGCTGGGCTTCTGTGGTAGTTGTGTTTTGTTTTTGTACGAAGCAGGTGCTCCAGATCCCACCTGTGACAGCCCAGGGGGAGTGTGGGTTAAGAGGAAGCTGAAACCTCACCCCACCTACCCGAACAGAACAACAGAGGCTATTTTCCAATCACGGTTCTGGTTTTTAATGGAGTGGTTCCTTCTGGCCACAGAGGAAGGAAGAGGGACCATCAGGTAGACAGAGTCAGGGCACGGAGCGAGGGAGCCAGAGACGCCTTCCTGACAGTGCAGTGGGACTCGTGGGTTGATACCCGCGCTTCCATGATCAGTAAGGAATCACTGCAAAAAGACCTCCCTGTTCACAAAAATTAGACGTCACAGTGGATTGTCCCAGAACATGGTACTCCCATTATTGAAAGCAGCTAGATTCAC
>NC_048225.1:104521923-104572901 GCF_002007445.2 Ailuropoda melanoleuca
CCAGGGGGTGAGGGGAGGCCAGTTCATCCAAGGAGCCGAAGGTGGTGGGGGCTGTGTGCTCCAGGGCCGTGCAGGAGAACTTGCCATTGTGTTTGAGGATGCCCAGGGGGTGAGGGGAGGCCAGTTCATCCAAGGAGCCGAAGGTGGTGGGGGCTGTGTGCTCCAGGGCCGTGCAGGAGAACTTGCCATTGTGTTTGAGGATGCCCAGGGGGTGAGGGGAGGCCAGTTCATCCAAGGAGCCGAAGGTGGTGGGGGCTGTGTGCTCCAGGGCCGTGCAGGAGAACTTGCCATTGTGTTTGAGGATGCCCAGGGGGTGAGGGGAGGCCAGTTCATCCAAGGAGCCGAAGGTGGTGGGGGCTGTGTGCTCCAGGGCCGTGCAGGAGAACTTGCCATTGTGTTTGAGGATGCCCAGGGGGTGAGGGGAGGCCAGTTCATCCAAGGAGCCGAAGGTGGTGGGGGCTGTGTGCTCCAGGGCCGTGCAGGAGAACTTGCCATTGTGTTTGAGGATGCCCAGGGGGTGAGGGGAGGCCAGTTCATCCAAGGAGCCGAAGGTGGTGGGGGCTGTGTGCTCCAGGGCCGTGCAGGAGAACTTGCCATTGTGTTTGAGGATGCCCAGGGGGTGAGGGGAGGCCAGTTCATCCAAGGAGCCGAAGGTGGTGGGGGCTGTGCGCTCCAGGGCCGTGCAGGAGAACTTGCCATTGTGTTTGAGGATGCCTTTGCGATGCAGGGGCAGCCCTGGGGCTTGCGGGGGCTTCTGCTCCTCAGAGTCTCCACTCACGAACACGTCCCCTGCATCCAGGAGCTCCCCAGACTCACTGGGTTCAGGAGAGGAGTAGTAGCCAGATTCCCGCTGCCGAGACTTCTTGAGGATGCCCTTCTTGGGGAGCAGGGGGGCAGCCTGTCCTGGGTCCGCAGGGCCTGGGCTGGGCTCAGGGTCTTCCCTGGCCCCTTCCAACAAGGGCGGTGCCTTCTTCTTGAGAATGCCCTTGGGTAGCTTGAGGTTGCCCCTGGCAGGGCGAAGGGAGGGGTCGTCCGCCAGGTCGCCCTGGAGAGACTGGGCCATGTCGGTTCTCTTTGCGGGACTTCTTCAGCGAATGCTGGCGCTCCAGGCCTGGGGCGACGCTCCCACCTCCGGGCGTGTGCTGCTTGAAGAAGCTGCAGACCTTGGCCCCGTTCCCCAGGAGAGGGCGGGAGGACCGCCGGAGCCAGTCGGCCATGGAGGCGCGGCCAGAGTTGCTGCCAGGGTGCCCTTCCTCCTGCAGAGCCTCCCGCTCCCCCACATGGGTGGCATAGCCCCAGTTGACCCACCAGTGACTGGCCACATCCTCGAGGGTGGCTCGGCGGGTGGGGTTCACCATTAATAGCCACCGGATCAGGCCACAGGCATCTGGAAGACAGAAGACGGGCGGGGGGGGGGGGCTTCAGATTGTCAGCCGCAAGAATGGGCACCCTGCAGCCCCTGTCACCAGTTCACCCCAATGTGCGCTAAGACCGCACAGCCCCGTGTCAGATGCGACCAGTCCCACCTGGGCTCCGCACATGCCACAGCCCGGCCGGCTCCCCATAGCCTCCAGCTTTCTGGGATTGACTGCCCATTTCTTCTTCCAGCCCTCGGCCCCTCAGGACAAGGATCCCTTCTTTAGCCTCGCTCTATGTTAGTGTTTCTCCCCGGAAATGAGGGGAGGGGCTGTGCTCCAGAGTAAACCAAGGTTCTCACACCCTCCTTCCCGCCTTCTCCACGGGATGTGGAAGGACAAGGAGACTTCTCAGGATGAGCCCTAGAGCAGTTGGGAATGAGGTGACTGCAGCAAAGAGGACCCCAGTTACGCCATCAGAAGCACTTCCCAAGTATGAAGCAGCATGCCCATAGCGGAGAGAAGGGACGCCCCTTCCCTCTCGGACTCACAGACCCTGGAGGCAGAGACAGAGGACAGCAGGTGGGGGGTGGGCCTCTTCACCTCCCTGTCCCTGGCTGGTTCCCGCCTCAGGAATGAGGGAAGGACACATGGGGCCTGGAGGACAACACCGGCATCTCTCACTCACCGGAGGGTTTAGGCGGCTCCCGGTAGGAGCCGTGGCTGATCTGTCTCACCAGTGTCTTGTGGTCCTGCCCATCAAAGGGCATGGTGCCATGCACCAGGATGTATAGAAGGACACCCAGGGACCAGCTGTCCACCTAGGGAGGGGGAGAGAAAGAGAGAGAGGGTTAGCAAGGATGCCTGAATGTCACAGGCTGGAGGGCGTCCCGTCACACCAGAGAAGAAAGGGGTACACGCTGGAGAACTCAGGGGGCTAGGGCATCTGAGGACCACCTCCCTTTAGGACCCAGGAGCAAACAGGGTGACGCTGAAGAGGGACTGAAGTTCACGAGGAAAGGTGTTGTCCATTGTCTGCCTGTAGGAGGGGCGGCCACCAAGAGGAGCAGTGGTGAGGTCATCCGCTCCGGGCAGGCTGGGGTGGTGGTGAGAGAGCCCACCTCTCCAGGGAAAATGGCCGGGTGCCAGGAAAGAGAACAGGAACCAGGAAGGTGAGGGGGCACAAAACCAGACTGGGGGTCAGCAGACTTAGGTTCTCGGCCCAGCTTTGCCGCTTCTGCTGGGACCTGGCAAGTCCCTACTTTTGTGTGACGGGTGGGGGCGGCATTTTGTGCTCTGAAGAGGGGAAGAACTGGAAAGCCAGCCCACCTCACTCAGAAAATCTAGAGTGGCGGAGGCAGGCTGCGGGTGGAGAGCGGACACTCACCTCTGGGCCCGTGTAGGGCTTCCCGTTGACGATCTCGGGCGAGGCGTACAGGGGGCTCCCGCAGAACGTCTGCAGGAACTTGCCCTGGTGGTAGAGGTTGGAGAGCCCGAAGTCCGCAATCTGCAGGAGCGGGTCAAACACAGGCGGGGGTCATGCCAAGGCCTGGATTGTTCTGCAGCTCTCAGCCCGCCCCTCTCCAGATCCCAGGGAAACCCAGGCCCTCGCAGGAGGAAAGGGTGCCAGGACCCCTGCCCCACGTGGCACGGATAACACAGCTCAGGCCCTGCAAGAGCGCACCTCAAGGAGGTTGTGTCAGCAAGGAACGCCTAGGTGTGTGGAGGCTCCAGGGTGCTCCCTGTTCCCCAGGCCCCTTTGCTCATACTGGACCCCCTCCAGGGATGCATTCTCCTGCCTATAAACATCTTCCTGATCCGGCAAGCCCACATCCCCTGAGACCTCCTTTTCCCACAAAGCCCCACAGTTTCCAGTGGCTGGCGGTGGTCCCTGCTCTTCAGTCTCCCTCCTTATGTTACTGTGTCAGCATGTACCCCTGCTCACCTCCTTCTGTCCCCACCCCTCCTGCAGCTCTTAGCACAGGTGTAACCCATGGATGGGACTCAACCAACATTTAGTGACTGCAGGAAGAGCCTACCGGATGTAGGCAGAGAATCGACTTCTCATGTCAACACCATGGCCCTCAGAAGCCAGGCAGCCCCATTAGTGATTACCAGGCAAGGGTTGGCCAGCCTTTCCTAGCAAAGGGCTCATCTCTGCCCATAGCTGGGCAGGAATGCAGTGGCAGGAACCTGGGGTCACCCCAGTATAGCTAAGAAGCAATGGTGAAATCAGAACAAAGATCAGGGCCCTTGTTAGAGCCCAGAAGAAGGAATCTTCTTTCAGGACTCCCTGAGCCATCTGATACCAAGGGCTTGAGAGGTCCCAAGCCCATCTTCTCACTCCCCAGAGAGACCCTTTCCCCCAACTATCCTCAAATAGAAGCAGAGGCCAATGCCCTGCTGCTCCCTGCCTTTTCACCCCCAGCAGAGCGTCATGTGTGCCCAGGGTGGGGAGGGCTGTTTTTCAAACTCTGGCTCCTTCATTTATGGTTTTATTGGCCTCTTATCAAGCAGTTACCATTTGAAGCCCATAAAGAGGCAGATGATTGGTTAGACAGGAAAGTTCATGCCTGTCTGGTTATGTGAGCTTCCCAGCTCTGGCTCCCCTCCCCCTGCTTAGCATCAAAGAAAGCCCCACCTGCTCCGGGAATTGGCCAGGTAAGGGGAATAAACTCAGTGCCTGGGTATTTCAGGGCATGGGTTCAAGGGCCACTGAAGGGAAGGGACTGTGTGTTGGGCTCAGGAAGATTCTGAGGAGTGCCCTAGTACAGGGTCAGAGCCCCGCAGGCACCTGCAGGGGCCAGCCCTTTTCATTTCCCCCTTCCAGCCCTGAATTTATGCCACCAGTGCCTCTCAGATCTCAGCTTAACTACTTAGGCGTGGGAATTCAGAGCTGCAGGAGGGAAAAAGCTGGTGCTGGGGTGCTTGGTCTCTGGAGGAAAGTGCCAAAGGGCTACTGAATGGCAGCAGATTAATGTGTGTGTGTGTGTGTGTGTGTGTGTGTGTGTGTGTGTTTACGCGCGTGTGTGTACATGCACACATGCGTGCATGCAGGCAGGTGGGGAGATCTCAGGCCATGGCTCTCTCTCCCTGCCAGTCCCAAGCCTGCATGCAAAAGCTAATCCTAGCTCTAGGCTCCTATCAGCCTGTTACGTCAAGAGCACTGGCTGGGGAATCAGCAGACCGTGGTTCTAGCCCAGATGTAACCACTCCCTTGCCATGGGACCTTGAGTAAGTCACTCCTTATCTTGAAGCCTCAGGTCTTCATCCATAAAACGAGGTACTGGAATGGATAATGTTTGAGTTCCCTACTGGTACCAACATCTAAATCTGAGCTTCTAGAATCCCCTAAGCACTTAGAGATAGACGCCTGGTGAGGAAAGAGGGCAGAAAGGCTGGGGTGAGGTAGGGAGCTGAGGGAAGCACAGAAGTGGGGCTCACCTTAATATTTCCATTGGCATCTAAGAGGATGTTCTCCAGCTTGAGATCCCGGTGGACAACCCCATTCTGAAAGGGAGGGAGGAAAGGGGGTCAGGGGGAGGTCCCCAAGAAGGAGGACACGAAGGCCTAGTCTGGAAAGCGAGGTAAACACAAAGGGGGCCAAGTTGGGGGAGCATGGGTAGGCTGGGAATTTTGTGGGAACGCAGTACGACGTGTCACAGACCCTTCCACCCCTAGGAGCCACAGCCAGAGACGCCAACATCCCCAGGCCCCAGAGTCCAGATTAAGTTTTGCCTCTGCTTCTGTCTCCCTGTGGGATCCTAGACAGGTTGTGGACTCTGTCTGGCGTAAACCAGTCCCAGAGCCCCAGGGACTGCCTGTCAGAGTGGGGCCGGGCAGGGGGTCCTCACCTGGTGGCAGTAGTGCACGGCGGAGACGATCTGTCGGAAGAAGTGGCGGGCGTCCTGCTCGCTGAGCCGCTGCCGCTCGCTGATGTAGTCGTACAGGTCACCCCGGCTGGCATACTCCATGACAATGACAATCTTGCTGCTGTTCTCAAACACTGGGGCACAGCAAGGTGGGGATGTCAGGCTCTCCAGAGCGCACTGCTCCCCACGGGGGGTCACACACTCCTCCCCGGCCCCAAACCAGATGGACCTTTCTGCAGGGATATCTGCCAACGGGATGGGACAGGGCCAAGTAAGGGAAGGAACAGGGCTTCAGAAGCTCCCGTCATCTTCCAGGAGCCGTGAGGTGAGGCCAAGGGAACTGGCTTATCTTCCCTCTCTTTGCAAGTTCAGGGTTTTGAGTATTCTTTCTTCCTATCTATCTATCTATCTATCTATCTATCTATCTATCTATCTGAGTGAGAGGGAGAGAGAGAGAGAGCAGGGGGAGGAGCAGAGGGAGAGGGACAAGCAGACTCCATGCTGAGCACAGAGCCTGACACAGGACTCGATCCCACGCCCCTGAGATCATGACCTGAACTGAAATCAAGAGCCTGACGCTTAACTGACTGAGCCGCCCAGGCGCCCCAGGTTTTGAGGGTTCTTAAAACCAGCGTGCAAATTCCCAGGAAGACAGGAACATCAATGGATGAGAATGACAAGTCATGTCCTCTGGTTCAGAATCTGGTACTTTGTGCCTTGGGATGGTGGGCACACCTTGTCCAGATACATCAGTAAGAATTCAGGTTTGGGGTTTGAATCCTGGCCCCGTCCCTTACTAATGGGGTGAGCTTGGGAAGTTATTCAACCAGCGTGCCTCCATTTCCTCATCTGAAGAGTGGGATATAATAGTAACCTCACAGGGCTGGGGAAGATGTCGGGAGAAGTCAGCGATAGCTCGGGGGCTGGCGGAGCAAGCCGGCGTAGGGTCCGTCAGTACACGGTGCCGACTATTCCATTTATGATCAGCATCCGCGTGCACACACTTGAAAAATAAAGCCCGTCACGATTTTGCCTCAAGCATCTGAAGAGGGATAAAGGTACATGAACGTGGTTTGTAAACCATAGAGTACCGTGGAAAGCTGAGACAGAGATCTAGCACCCTCAGCACCTTTGACTTCCTGGCAATGAGCCCAGCCCAGCTCATGGGCCACTCAGGCTTTGTCCCGGCTCGAGCTGCCTGGAAAGGTAGAGGAGGACTGGTTCATCAAACTGGCTGGGTGTGTGTCCGAGCTTGTACGTCTGTGACATTGCATCTCTGTGTCTAGGAGTCTGGCTTGCTGAGCCAGCCCCAGAGCTACTGCTGTCTAGCCTGGGAGAAGGTGCGGAAAGAGAAGGCTTCTCCCCCGGGAATCCCACGTGCCAGGCGGTTGGATACATGGCTAGGAGGACTGTGTTCTTTTCCTCTCCCACATGGGCAAGTGGTCCTGATGCATGGTGGTCCCGATGCATGGTGGTCCCGTCTCCTGGGGGGCACCCCGGTGAGACCCTACTCCTGTGGTCCTCCAGATGTCTTCAGGGGTGCAGGCAACCTTTGTGCCATGAAACTGGAGGTCAAGAGCCAGCCAGGGTACATTCTGGAGAGCTGCTAGGTTCCTAAAACTGGAGCCCCCCCACCCCCAGTCCGTCTCTCCTCAAGACTGTGGCAGGCTGGCCATGGACGGGGAGGGGTGCTGCCTGTCACACAGTAACTGTGACACCCCTGCCTACAGTTGTGGAATCTGAGGGGCAGGGGAGTCTACAGCCTAAGCTTCAAGACTCAGTTCGCAGATGTAGCTTGAGGTAGGGGTGTGGGGGAGAATTCACGCTCTCTGCCAATTACCAAGCTCAGACTGGCTGAACCAATGCTCTGTCATCTACCCACTCTTCCCTGGGGGAAATACAGAAAGCCACAATTAGCCTTCTCAGCCACTTGCCTGGGCTCCTTGCGGAGCTCAGGCCACAGGGCCATGTCAGTGGCTCTGCTCCTAGTCTTCCCATGGACAGAACCCAAGAAAGACTTCGCTCTTACTCCCCTACCAGGAGTATTCAGACAGAGGGCAAAGCCACAAGCCTCCTCCCCTCCCTCCTGCTGCTGCTGCTACTCCTGGTTTCCCATCTAATTGATATTATGTAAAGGCTGGAAGCAGACAGGCGTGTGTGGGAGCACGCTCCCCCTCTTTTCCTCGTCACCCTCTTTTGCCCACTTTGTTGTCTGGGTCACAGGGAACAGGGCAGATGGAGTGGAAAGCCAACACTGATGTCAGAGCAAGAGGAGCCTAAGAAAGATGAGGAAAGGTGGGAGCCAGCCCCATGGCGGGAATGATTCAGAGTCTGGATCCGACTGTAGGAGGCCTGGCTCTTGGGACGGGCAAAAATTGACCTCCACGCCCCTGAGACAGGTACAGGTCTATGTGTGTCCCAGCCTCCCCGAGAATGCTAAGGATCTCACTGGGTTGGGGTGGTAGTGTTTCATTATGGAAAACCTAACAATAACAACAAAAAAGCCTACAGTCTGTTGAGTTCCTCCCATGAGCTGAATACTCAGTGACATTTCATTTGAACTTTGCAACTACCCGGGGATATAGCTGGGATTGTCCCGTTTTACAAACGAGGAACTGAGGCCTACCCAGGGCCTAATTAAATTAGTTGCCCAAAGTCTTACAGCTGGGTTTCAAATCCACCCTTTGTCCAACTCCACAGCCTGTGTCTTTTTCACTTCTCGGTGTTGTCCGTTCTGACTGCTCCTACACACGCACGCACGCACGCACGCAGATTCAAATGCCCTGCCTCCGTACCTTCGTGGATGGCAATGATGTGGGGATGGTTGAGTGACGACATGATCTCAATCTCTCGTCGAATGTGCATCAGGTCTTGCTCGTCTTTGATTTTGTCTTTCCGGATTGACTTGATGGCCACCTGGGAACAGAGAATGCAAGGAGACTGAGGGGAAAGCTCTGGCAGGTACAGGCATCCCTGAGGATACTCTGGGAGCTCTGAGCCTGGCCGCCTACAGCCGCTGTGAAGTCCACAGCCTGCACCAGAGAAGCCATGCCGTCCGGCCCCCGGGTAGGTGACCGAGAGGCTGGAGAGCTCCTTCTCTGGGTTTGGCACAGGCCACACTGCAGGAAGGAGTAGGGGCCAGTGACCTAATTCAGATGAATAAGGAAGGTACAACCTGCATTGTAAGGCCAGTGCTTTATGACTTACAAAGCAAACTTACCGTATGACACCACGAGGACAAGGGTTGGCCTGGTTTTTCTCGGCACTGGATGCCTGACGCCACACACAGTGCCGGGCACACAGGAGGCGCTGAACGAGCCTCTGTCGCATTATTACTACGCATCGGCCCTCCCAGCCACCCTGAGAGGCAGGCACAGAAAGTTTCATCGTCCTCATGGATAGGTGAGAAAACTGGCACGCGGAGAGGTTAAATGACCTGCTCAAGGTCGTACAGTGAGTAACCGGCACAAACAGGAATGAACTTTGAAAACATTATGCTAAGTGAAAGAAGCCAGACATAAAAGTACAGATGGACGGTTCTCCTTTTTTTCCCTGAAGATTTTATTTATTTATTTGAGAGAGAGAGAGCGTGAGAGAGAGAGAGAGCATGAGATGAGATGGAGGGAGAGGGAGCACAAGCAGGGGGAGGGGCAGAGGGAGAAGCCGACTCTCCGCTGAGCAGGACGCCCCTGGGATCATGATGTGAGGGGAAGGCAGAAGCCTCACTGACTGAGCCCCCAGGGGCGCCTGTCCATTGGCTGGATAGGAGGTAACCAGCATAGGCAAATGCATGGGACAGACAGCAGAGCTTCTGTGTGGGGTGACGAAAAGATCTTGGAAATAGGTAGTGCAGCTGTTTTCATGACATTGTGAAGGTACGTAAGAGGTCACCGAATCGTAGCTTTAAAATGGTTAAAATGGTAAATTATATGTTATATATATTTTTAACCACAAAAAAAATGATGAAAAAACCCACACCAGTCCCTTAGGTCTAGGTAAGGAATGTCCCTCTCCTTTTTTTTTTTTTTTTTTTTTTTTTTTTTTTTTTTTTTTATTTATTTATTTGACAGAGATAGAGACAGCCAGCGAGAGAGGGAACACAAGCAGGGGGAGTGGGAGAGGAAGAAGCAGGCTCATAGCGGAGGAGCCTGACGTGGGGCTCGATCCCATAACGCCGGGATCACGCCCTGAGCCGAAGGCAGACGCTTAACGACTGAGCCACCCAGGCGCCCCGGAATGTCCCTCTCCTAGCAACAAACAAACAACCAGACAGGGAAGTGCGAGTCCCCTGGGCTTTGCTGTCTCCTCTGCAAAGGTGAAAATACCATATAAGGATCTAGCCCGGGGAGGGGGGCTGGTAAGCGCAGGGGGTTCAGGAAGTAGGTAGGGTGAGGCAACGGGAAATGAGAGACGGTGCCAAGATGCCAGGCCAATAAGCAGAAAACTCTCAGAGCCTGAGGAGCCTCTGCTTTCTCTGCCTCGACCCCCTGAGCAACCATGGGGGCAGAAAGAGGAGAGTGACAAGGACCCTGCGTGTGCAGAAGACACGGCCTGGGGGAGAGTCAGCAGACCTGGGTCATCTTCTGCTGTCCCCAGGAGCCAGTCCCACCTTCTCTCACAGCCTCGGTTGCCTTTTCTGTGCAACAACAGGCTGAGGGAAGCCGTGTGAGGTGCTTTCCCGTCTGATGCCGGGACCAGCCCTACAAGTGCAGGGGGTGGGAGCCCCCTGAGGTGCTGGGCGGGGGGCGGGTGGGGTGCCACAGGGCCCATCAGTTCCTGACCAGTCCTGTCCAAGGACACGAATGGTAAATCCAAGACTTCCTCTTCAGGGGAGGCGGACCCGTTGGGACCAAATCTGAAGGCGCAGACTGAGGGAAACTGCTCTGCATTCAACGTCCCAGGAGGGTTTGCCTCCCCTCAAGGTTCAAAAGGAGATGGGAAAAAAAAGTAAGCACAGCTCCAGGGGCGGGGCCTCTAATCCACCCTTTCACAGGGCTCTGGAGGCAGACAATGGCTTCCTGCTGGCAGGGACAGCGGCCACGCAGGCCCGCGCTCCCCATCGGACAAGAATGCGGAACAGCCTTAATCCCATAAGGGGAGCTGCGCACAATGGCCGGGCCCGGTCACCCCGGCAACGGGCCAGGGATGGCGTGCCCTCCGCCCCGCTCCTCCCCCGGAGCTGCATCCTTGAAAGAGGGAGGCCCAGCTCTTGTGCCCTCCCGGAGCAGGGCAGAGAGGACAATGGCCGCAGGAGGGACCTGTCACCATGGAGCCTCCTCTCCAAGATGCTGGAGAGGCCCCCGCTGCAGCTGCAGGGGCTGGGGCGGGCTGGGGCTGCCCCTCAGGGCCTTTCTTCATGGACCCAAACCACCCTGATGAGCTAAGCAGAAAAATCCTGGCTTAGAATTGGACAGGGGGGTGGGGGGGGATGGGATCCCCCAATGAGGGAGATTCAACTTGCAGCATCAACCGCTCTCCAGACCCCTTTCTCTCCCAGAGGGGGAGCTTTCATGGATTCGTTCTTTTCTAAAACTCTTTGTTTTTAAAAATCAGACAATAGATAAAGTCCTATGAGCTCTTCAGATAAAGGGCCATAAACATTGTGTGAATAGGTATTAAAAAAATCATATATAAATCACATATCTAGATAGTGACACAGAAAGAGTTGAGAGCTTAAGATGCACATATATGCAAAAACCTGGCATATTGCCGCTGTGTCCACACAAACCTATACAGCAAGGAAACGAGTTGTCACAGGCTTAGGGAGAGAGGTCTCACAAAGACAAGGCCCGAAAGAGATGAGGTTCCAAAAAAGAGGGTCTGAGCGGAGCTACGAGTCCCTGGGTCAGTAGAGAGTATAGATGTTGAACCCGGGGTCCATTTCTTTCAACTCTGGAAGCCTGTGATTCCAGTCAGGATTGTTAATCCTCCGTGAATGGTTCCATCTTCCTGCTAGCTCACGTTCTGGCCTCAGGGGGCTAGGTCAAGGGCCCTCACCCGCCCCGACATCCTCCCCACCTCAGGTTATCCACACTAGGTCCCAGGAGACCACAGTTGGCTGGCACTTCCTATGAAGGAAACAAGTTATGTCATCAGGCCTCCACTAGTCTCCAAGCAGACATACAAGAACGATGTCTCACTGCCCTGGGGGGGCTGGGCCCCTGCTCCCCAACCTATTCCTGCCCCACAGGACAGGCCCCTCGCCATCTGCTGGCTAGTCTGTCATAGTAAAGGAGATACAGAAACAGCTCAGGCGTAGAAGGCGCTCCGCCTACAGAAAGCATTCAACAACTGTTTGCTGGTCAACACAAACCACAAGTAAGTAGTTATTGCTAAGCTGCTGGGCTGACCCCCTGACTGATAGGATGGACACCCAGATAAGATTTTCAGCCCTTCTTCCGAGGTTTGGGTGGAGAGCCAACCTCAGTTACAGGACTAATTTGAAGGACCTTTGTTCTCATACGCTAGTTAGTGGAGCAACCATCCTCTAGAATTAAAATACACTCACTAGAGCCAAGGAGGAGAACAACTGCTGAATGGATCTCCCAGAGGTAGGAAGGCCACCTGCCTGGAGACAATCCTGGTTCATTCTGATAGAATTATTAACAGAGCCCTTTTTAGGGCGCCTGAGTGGCTCAGTTGGTTAAGTGTCCAACTCTTGATTTTGGCTCAGTTCATGATCTCTGGGTTGTGAGATCGAGCCTCACCTCGGGCTCTGTGCTCACCAGAGATTCTGCCTGAGATTCTCTCTCCCTCTCCCTCTGCCCCTCCTCCTACTCTTGCACTCTCTCGCTCTCTCTTTATCTCCAAATAAATAAAATCTTTCAAAAAAATAGGAAAGCTCACCCTAATTAAAAAAAAATAGAACGCCTTTTACTCTCCAAAGTAAAAGCACCCGAGTTTAGGTGATATGTTATATGGCCACCCTACTCAGTGGGGCAGGACCCGCAGGCACAATAATTATGTGATAATAGAAGTGTGAATGCCAGGTCAATGGAGTGGGGGTCAAGAGTCTAGGTATCTGATTCTTATTTGTCCCTATGGAACCATGCAACTCAAGACAAGCCACTTAAATAATCTGGTTAACTGGTGTGGCTAGTTTTAAAGTCCTCATCTGAAAAATGAAAGGGCATTTATTCTTAAAATATCTGCTGAACACCTACTGTGTGCCCGGTGCTATGCTAGGTGTTGGAGATTTAGACAGAAAACGAATAGTCCCTGCACCAAGGCCCTCAGTCCAGGGGGAGGAATGGCAATGAAATCTACCGTAATGAACAGGACAGTTGCAGTCCCTGCCTGCCCAGGGGCTCCAGGACTGCTGATGAGAGTTTTCTTGGCCTGGGGGGAGCAGGGAAAACCACCTCTGGGAGAAAACTTCATCTTAGGTCTTGAAGGATGAAGTGGGGTTTGCCAAGCCAAAGGGGGTAGGCTGGGGAGGGGCATATAGGCAGAGAGAAAGGTTTGTACAAAGGCCAAAAAGAAAGGAACCATTCATGAATTTGTACATCAGGACCTTTAAGCCCCCTTCCAAACTCTAGCATTTTCTGCTGAGCTTCTTCAGAAGTGGGTCACTGACTACTCTGCCAGGAAGGGACTGGCCAAAGATGGTTGGAATGGGCTTGTTCGGAGGCCCTGTGCTATGTGCATGTGAACCTGCCTGGGCAAAAGTCCTATAGACACTGGCCCATTTTGCAAAGACAGCAGGACTAATGCCCCATCTCCTTTTGCAAATGGCGAACACTGAAGTCCAGAAATGTACACTGACTTCCAAGGTTCCCTGACACACCAAGGCAGAACCAAGATGGAAGGGTATGGCCTGCAGAAGCTGCCATCTCAGAAGACAAAAGTTCCTTGCAGGGGCCTTGCCCTGCCTTGGGCTCCCTGCCTCCCACTCTTGGAGAAGGGAAGACCTCACCCCCTACCTTGGGCCAAGCTATGCAGTACCACCAGGCACCCCGTTCCACTTAGAGATCCACAAACACCCCTGGGAAATGACTGTTGGGGGCTCAATTGGTTAGATGCTTCCTCCCCTGCAGGAACTCAGATCAGGAATAATCTGGACTCCGGAGAGGATGGCAGAAAGGTCTTAGAAAAAGGCGATCTAGCAGCGCTGGTTTCAGGTGCCCGGAGACAGGGTGCAAGCTGGGCATCTCCGGTCATAGCTATCGCCACGAGTTGGAGCCAAGATCCTTGACTCCTCTCTGGCCTTTCACGGAGCAGCTGCCATCTGGGAGGCGGGGCAAGGAGCTGGAGGATGACCCATTTAGATAACGGAGGAGAGGTTCGGCTGGCCTGGGCTAGCCTGGGCAGAGTGGGAATGGGTCTGGGGGTAGCTCACCATCCCACCAAGCCTGCCAGAGACCCAGGCAGGGAGCAGGAATGGGCTCCAGGAATGAGGGGAGCCTGAGCTACCTCCCCTAAACCCCATGCTGTGCCCGCCCCCTCCTCACCACCCTCCTGCCTGCTCCGCCAGGTTGCCGGGCAAGGAGCTTCCCTGCCCAGCCCTCTTGTGTGGTTTGGCCACAGCCCAAGGACAAGAGTCGCCTGCAGCCGGAGCCTCCCTCCCGGCTGCTGAGCAGGCAGGTGTAGTCGGGGCTGGGAGGGCAGCGTCATGCAGAAGAGGCCTTTGGCGGCTGGCCAGGCAGAGCCCTTCTCTGGAGCAGGGGCCGAAGGAGAGACTAGGACTTTGAACAAAGCAAAGAGCAAGGGGAGGGGGTGGGGGAATGGGATAGACTGGTGATGGGTAGTAAGGAGGGCACGTATTGCATGGTGCACTGGGTGTTATACGCAACTAATGAAGCATCAAACTTTACATCGGAATCCGGGGATGTACTGTATGGTGATTAACATAATATAATAAAAAAAAATCATTAAAAAAAAAAAAAAGCAAAGAGCAAAGTGGTTTTCGTTAGGGAAGCGCGGCCCAACCCTGTCTCTTGCTCAGGGCAGCACAGAGCCAGGATGGGGTACCCCAGGAGAGGGGTGGGCCAAGAGTCAAAGCCAGCCTTGTTGGGATAATATCACGGTGTGTGTCGGCTCCTGTGCAGAGCCCTTTACCAACACGACCATATGTCATCCTCTCAGAACCCCACGAGGTAGGAATTATTATAAGGCCCACCCTCTGGTCCGATTCCTTCACTGAGAGGAGGAAACGGAGATGCACAGAGGTCACAGAGCTGGAACCCCACGGTCTGACTCTGAGCTACACAGCCTTCCTGACGAGGTCAGAACCAGGAATGTCATGTAGTTCACTCATCCAGGATCCCTCAACATCGTCAGCATGTGTGGGGGTGGGAGTTTGTTCCCAGTGATTCTTCCCACCCTCAGCACTGCCTGGAGCCCTGGGAAAGGCAGCTTGTGCTCACTGTTGGAATGACAAAGCACACAGAGGCAAGCCCAGGCTCAGCTCAAGACCAAGACTCAGTATTGGTCACCCATGGCCTGGGGTGGTCAAGTCAGGAGCCTGCGTTGCAGACATGACACTAACCAGCCACACGACAAGTCCCATCCTCTCTCCGGGCCTCGGTTTCCCCATCTGTTAATGAAGGGATCAGACCATCTTGGTCACTTTCCAATGTTTTAACATCCCATGCAGCAGTCCAACAACTACAAGCCACAGAAGCATCCCTGTCCCAAGATGCACTTGGACTCCCCTCGCAGAGAAGACAGCCATACAGATCATCCCAAAGGCTTTGGTGGATTCTACCATTCCAGGGACCCCAGCAGGTGTTTTTCTTTTGGGGGGAGGGGCAGTCAGGGGAGCTGGGAGAGTCACAGGAGGAAATGTCATTTGGACACCAGGAATGTCCTCGGAGAGGAGAAGATCCAGACCAAATATTTGTTTGTCCTTTGATGCCCTCCTGGAGTAGCCATTAGTCCTGCCCACTCGCCCCTCCCTTCGGACAGTCCCATCTGGCCCCTGATAATCTCATCTAGGCAGGCTGGGAAAGGGAAATATGCAGGAAAGGTAGAGAGAATATTGGGATGGGAGTCACCCACCAGGCTTTCCTCTGAATCTAGCCCCCACCAACAACCTCCGTTCATTTTGAGGGATGTCATGGGCCATTTTCATGTCCCTCTCCCTCACAGAAGATCGGAGGCACCAGGTCAACCTCTCTTAAGGGAGGACAGTGAAGAGGCAGGAGTGGGGGTGGGGTGAGGAAGAGGAGTCCTCTCCAGAACGGAGAAACCATTAGCCCCGCAGGCAGCTCCTCTCCAAGCAGGACAGAGACCCTGCACAAGTTTCCAGCAGAAATACAGAGTGGTCTGTGGATCAGGGTGGCCCCGTGCCTACTGACCTTAGCTCCCTGCACACAGCAAGAGGCAGAAGGCCGGGGAGTACCTTCTGAATTCTCTCTTTTCTGATGTAATAAGAGCTGGAATCCCTGCCTACAGCCACTGAGGTTTGAAAACCGAAAGCTGGTTTATCTCATTCCAGAATCAACGAGATCTCTCTCTCTCTCTCTCTCTCTCTCTCTCTCACACACACACACACACACACACACACACACACACACACACACACACAGAGTGATCCAGGCGGAGAGTCTGATGGGATCTCAACTTCAATCTCAGTTTCCCAGTTTCTGGGCCACCCCAGTCCCCCAACCCAGTCTGTCCTCCAACAAGAGGCACATGGTGTTTTGCAGCTAAGCCCCTGACAAAGCCTGAGCCCAGGGGGCTCAAGCCTAGAGCCTCACTGGGCCCTCACACTTTAGAGAAAGAGAAAGAAAGGAAAGCCAGGAAGTACATGATTGCCCAATAGCTGTAACCTGGCAGCAGGCAACCGGGGACCGTGCCAGGCCTTAGCAGGAAAAACATACTCGGCCCTATTGATGAGGCCATAATCCACTCCCTTTCTCCAGCATCCACTTTCCTTCACCAATGAAATGACTTCTTGAATTTCAAACCAGTTACTGACTGCGAAAGCAAACAATCTGGGGAGGCGACGGCTCCCGCAGCCCATAGGGTAAACCACGGATACGCACAAATACACACACTGGTCTCATAACCAGCACCCGACGGAATTTTACAAAACAGTCCCTAGACCACCTGCCCTAAAAAGCTTGATAAAATACAGGTTATCAGGAGGCGCCTGGGTGGCACAGTCAGTGAAGCGTCTGCCTTTGGCTCAGGTCATGATCCCAGGGCCCTGGGATCGAGACCCGCATCAGGCTCCCTGCTTCTCCTTCTCGCCCTCCGCCTGCTTGTACTCTCCCACTCTCTGTCAAATAAATAAATAAAATTTTTTAAAAATGCAGGCTATCTGGCCCCATCCTAGACCTTTGGAATAAAATCCTCTGGATATGGAACGAGAGAATAAGTATTTCAAAAGTATTTCAAAATCACCCCCCCCCCGGTGATTCCTATGAACATGAAACACATGTTTGTTAACTGACTTTTGGCAAACTTGCTACCCTTCCAGGATTTGCCTTTCCAGATATAAATATCGGTTCTCACTGCAGCTTCTGTGTATCAGGATCAATTTAAATTCACATTTGTGGCTCCTTCAATCCTCACAGCAGCTTGGGGAGGGAGGCTGTGGGTTTCTTTGTTTTGTTTTGTTTTCAGTTTTGCAGAAGGGGAAACTTAGTATAGAGATAAAATAAATTGCTCAAGGTCTCACAGATTATCACTACTATCACTACTACTACCTACATCCCCCTCCCCACATTAACTGGACATTTTTCTGAAAAGGCCCAAACCCAAAGGTATCTTGGGACACAGTAGACATTGCGCCAGAGCCTGGTTTCACATTTCCCAGAATAAAAAATCCATCCTAATGAAACTTGGAGGCAGTTTTAGAACTGGGAAGGACCTAAGTGTCAAGCCCACCTCCACCCCACCCCATCCCAGCGCAGACCCCCAGAGTAGGCTGGGCTGCCAGATTGTAAGAACTGAGTTGAGGAACTGGACCTCACATATTCATCCAAGCACACACTCATTCACTAAACTCATACTAAGATCAGGCACCTTCTACCTCCTCTTCGCGTTACACTCTTTTGGTTACTATGCTCCAAGCAAAACTCAACGTTTAAGGCTCATCTTCTGTAGGGAGTCTTCTCATCTCAAGAGAGGACACTATGCATCTTCTGTGCACTCTGGACCAGCCGTCGGCTTCACTAACCGGGTCGTCATCATATGAGGGCTAGTGTTGGGGTTCTCAGGTCCAATGCACGCCTCACCCCCGGTTGGCACCACACACACGCACGCGCGCGCGCAAAGACTGAAGGTTAGCCACTCCACCAAAGAGGGCTCTAGCTCCCGGCCCAGCCTGCATCCCTCACCGTCAACGGCCAAGCCCCGCGCCCGGCCCTCGCCGCGGGAGGGAGTCGCACTTACCAAGCGCCCCGAGCTCTCCCGCGCCTTCTTCACCTTCCCGTAGGTGCCCTTGCCCAGGGTCTCGAGGAACTCGTAGCGGTGGCGCAGGTTGTGCTTGTGGTGGTGCCGCTTCACCGCCTGCTTCTTCATCTGGGGCTTGGGAGACTTGATGAGCCCGTCGGTCAGGGGCCGGGCGAGCTCGGCGGTCAGGGCGGGGGCGCTAGAGGGAGCCGGGCCGGGGCGCCGGGGGAAAGCCGACGGCTCCATGGCGGGCAGGAGGCGAGCGAGGGTGGAGGGGAAGCCGGCTGCGCGGGGACAGCTAGAGCCCGGGGTACAAGACCCGCACCCGGGGCGGGGAGCCCGCAGCCGCACAACAGCGCGCGGCTAGTCGCCGCGTTCCAAGTTGTTATAAACGCTCCGAGCCCGATGCCCTGGCCACGCCCCCGCCCCGCGCCCATTGGCCTGCTCGCCGGCTGTACGCAACCAGGGCCGTCGTCATTGGCTCGCCCGGGCCTCCGGGCCCGACTCCTCCCCTGGCCGAGTCTGGCAAAGGTGTCAAAGAAGCCCCGCCCACTGGGCCCCAAAGGGACAGGCTTCGGGGAATAGGAGACACCAGAGGAGGCTCCTTGGCTGGTTGATGCTACTGGGGTCTGGGCCTTTGAGAGGCCCTGGAACTGCTCTTGCTTCTGAGTGGCACTCTGTCCTGGTTAGAGCCACCTGTTGTCCCTGTGTACTGTGTTCTCTGTTATCGAGGGGCGATCTGACAGTACTAGAGGTCACCGAAGTATCATTTCTCTATCCTGACTAATTTGCAACTCTCAAACCAAAACCTATGAAGTCATTTGACCACTTCTTTCAGACCATAAAGGGGAAAGGAAGAATGGAGTTGGATGGAGGCAGACTCCAGCGAAGTGGGAGGGCTAGTGGAGAGCTGTTTCAGGGCTCTGAGTTCACCTGTCTACAGTTAGAGCAAACTTAACTGGATCCCAGATCTGGAAAAGTTCTTACCTCTTCATCAAAGAAGGCTTCTAGGGTTGAGTGGCTCTCTCAAGATGTAGTGGAATTTATGAAATGTTGGAAGGAGGTGGAGCAAGGCAAAGGGAAACATTCATTCATTAAAAAATGCATTACACTCCTATTATTTAACTTGTGTTCCCTAAATCTGTATATAGCTGCCCACTCACAGTTTTCCTTTCTGTGATTTTGGAGCCAGGAGGACTGGTGGTCGGTCATGAGATTTGGCTTGGTATTTAAGGCCTGGAGCACTAGGTCTAAAATCCCCATTCTAAGTGTCATTTAGAATGAAATGAGAATATCCATAGGCTCGCCTCCTTCCTCCAAATGTGAAGTGCAGTAGGGAGAAAGAGACATTTCCCCTTGAGTCTTCATGCTAACGCAACTTTTTGAAGTGGGTCTTACTTTGCCAAAGGTCATACAGCCATACAGAGAAACTGGCAGAGCTGGGGTTCAGACCCCCCCACCCAAAAGGAGGATTGTATCTCCGGCCGTGTATTCAGGGCATGCTGAAGATCAAGAAGGACTACATCCCCAGTGACTGGATTTTGTGTTTAGTGTCTGCCTACTTTCCTACTTCCACTGATCCTTTGATCCTTTCTAGTGTGAGTTAGGGTTGGAGAATTCTTCCTTTGTAGCTGGAGAATATCCACTTAGGTAGGAAAAACAACCTCCCTTCCCCAAATCTGGATGGTTGCAGGAGTAGCCAATTTGCTATTCTTCCCTCTACAGCCTCCCTTCTTGCTCTGAGTCGTCTGCCAAAATAGAATGAGGCCTAGGTAACAGTCCCCCTGACCTGCTGGTTTCTTTCTCCCCTGAGATCTGCATTCATCCTGGGGGCCCAGCTAGCGGGGGCCATCCAGATGGATTAGGATTCATAGGAGGAATCATGGGTAATATTAGAGCAAGCACAGGGCCCTGAGCTCTAGTCCTGCTGACACCAACCAGTTCTGTGGCCTTTTACCAATCACTTACTCATTCTATAAATACTGGTGCCCACTAGGTGCTGGGCCTATGTCTATACATGGTCTCTGCCCTCAGAGATTTCTCAGTCTCGTGAGAAATAAACCAGCAAATCCTCGACAGAGGCAGATGTGCTCAAGATGGGAGAACAGAATGCCCTTGGGGTGTATAACAGGAGGGAGCCCTTAGCTTGAATAGGAGGAAGTCGGTCAGGGGCAGCTTCCAGCACAAGGAAGGACGAAGGACCGAAGGACGGGAGACAATTAGCCAGATGAATCAACACCTCCTCATAAATAAGTTGAAAGAATTCTACACATGAGCCTAAGATTCCCTTTCAGGCTTAATCTAGACTCCTATAAATTCTGCCAGATATCCCCAATACTGCCAGTGCACTGGCTAGGCACGAAAAAAGGTGCTCCGTAGATGCTTATGGACCAAAGAAACGTATGTGCGATGGAATTCAGACACTAAAGCGGAAGTGTCTCCAGACGATTGATTTCCCTCCATCGCCACCTGAACTGGCCCTGGCTGGGGGAGGGGGGGGCGTCGATCCCTGCGCCTCCTGGGCCTTCCCCACCCCACTTCAGCTTCCTTTGACCAGAAAGTGAATCCTCATTTAGGGGGCAAGCCACGTATGATCAAAGAAGCCAGAGAAAAGAAATCTGTCCTGTTCCAGCCAGGTGCGCCTTGGTGGCCCCTGAGGGACTACGAGACAGTAGTGACGAGTGGACTAGGCCGCTGTCTGTCCACAGAGACAAGCAGAGGAGGCCGACGTAGACTCAGAGCCGGAACAGCTTGTGACTCGGAATGCGGTTCTCTGCTGAAACTCAACTCTCAGTTCCTTGAAGGGAGACCTGCTCTGTTGCAACAGAGTGAGAATTCCCTAACAGGGAATCTGATTCTATCTGGGGCCTCGGCTGCCGCAGATTTTAGGACATTCCTGGGTCATGTGCTCGGATGTGGCTGGAAAGCTGGGTTGAGCTAGGCCATGTTAATCCTGCCTGCCCCACCATCCCCTCCTGGGAAGGGGAAGCCTGGCCCCCCACCCCCATGTCCCATCACGGATCGCTGTGTGAAGGGCTCTGGGGATAACCATTCTTTGGGTCACCTCAGGCAAGCAATGAGAAATAAGCATCTGTCCCAGTCCCTATACACTTCATAACCTGTGTGCATGTGTGTCTGTGTGGGTCTAGACTCTAGTAAAAACATATGTTAATGTGGCTCAGAGTAAGGACTGCTGTGGGGCATGGAGTGCAGGGTGCTGGTTGGACGGCAGGTAAGGGACACCAAAGCCATATTTTGGGGGGTGACAGGTAAAGCATTTCTTCTGAAAAATAAATATATCTAAGATAAGCCTTGGGGGTGACCAAGAATTAGCTCTGGGCTCTCAGGAAGTATACAATTTAGTAAAGGAAATGAGATAAATACACAATTTATCATATAACCCGAGGCAGAAAGTAGGCAGGCCCTCAAGAGAAGT
This sequence comes from Ailuropoda melanoleuca, assembly GCF_002007445.2. NCBI lineage: Eukaryota > Metazoa > Chordata > Mammalia > Carnivora > Ursidae > Ailuropoda > Ailuropoda melanoleuca. The sequence continues at coordinate 104,542,929 of NC_048225.1, forward strand.
ATAAGATGTCATGTGATCCTATTCTGACTCAGGGGCTTGATGGAGGACTTTAAAGGGAGAAGTGTGGGGAAAAGCCTTCAGGGATGGGGTGGAGGTGGGTGAGGGGAGGCAATGCTGAGTGTGCGTGTGGGTGGGGGGAAGCAGGCACGGGAGCAGAGAAGAGCCAGCCAAGCATTCTCTGGATCTGATGAACTTTAGGCGGGCTCGCAGGCCCTAGAGCGTCTCCTCCCTGCGATTTACCTCAGTATTGATGCCTAAGCCCAGCTTTCCTTTTCTTTGAGGAAAGGGCTGCTACAGGCTGGAGGGCCCTTCCAGCCTAAGACCCCCAACCATTATATTCCCTTTCCCTGGAGCTCTGAGGACGGGTTACAGTTTTCAGTCACCCCCAGGTGGTGGACAGTATGGCCTTGAAGGTGCTGCCCTTCCCCTCTTAGGTGCTGGTGGAACTGTCTGGATAGGAACTGATGAGTTAGAAGCAGCCCTCCAAGATTAGAAGGTGTAAGTACAAAGAGAGTGTTGTAAACGCTGGAAGTTGCGGGCAAGTTAGGATGCCTGACTCAATGCTGCTCTCTACTGGCCAACTCAAACCTAGCATGCTACACGGGATGCCCAAAGCTGTCACTGCAAGCTTTGGTCGGCTTAGGTAATCATTCCTTCAAAGAGCCGATCACTCCATTCGTTTGTTAGTTCGTCATTCATTCATTCATTCATTCATTCATTCATTCATTCAACAAATATGTACTGAACAATGACAATAATAGATAAAATAGCATTTAACATTTATTGAGCCAGCCCTGGTTCTAACTGTCTTAGATACAGTGTTCTGTCCAAGGCCACCCAGCCTTGACTGGGAGTAACAGAGCTGAGAGGCTAACCCTGTGGGTCCAACATCGCAGCTGGAGCTCCTAAGGATGGTGTTGCTTTGTGGCACCCGCATGGGCTCTGGAAATACAAGCTGGAACTAATGAGCTGCTTACAATCGAAATTCTGTAAGCCTTACCAGGAATTTGGGGGCATCATGTGCAGCGAAGACCGAAAGCAGTCCCCAGGCTCTCGATTACAATGGGAAATTGAATCTTATTCACAGATTAGGCCTGGGAGGGACATGACCCTAGCTCTTCTCCCCAAACCAGAAAGCTTGCCTGTCTCCTGCCTGGAGCGGCAGGGAGAAGCGGCAGCTGAAGAGTTAGGGGTCCCGGGTGCCAGCTCCTGTTTTAACCACCAATGCAGCCACTTGGGTCATGGCCAAGGACTTTCTCTCTTGGGAAATTTTCCTCGTCTTTAAAAAGAGATTTGGATAAACCAACTCTGAGTTTCATGTCAACTCTGCTGGGACTCCTCTGCTATATGTAAGAAAGGACGAATTAGAAATCTCTATCACTCCCCTTCTTTTGCCCACCTGCTAAGTGATTTCATCACTACAAGACATTCAGGGGCTCCATTCCCTTTCCCAGCCCCAGACTGGAATGATGTTTTGGCTCAGGAATCTGAACCCAGGCTCTAGGTTCTGCTCTGCCCCGCCACTAACTGGCCATGACACTCTCGCATCTCTTGGCAACTCTGTGGGCCACAATTGGCTTTTACACAGCTCACACGCTGCGTGCTAGCCACTGTATACATGAATTCCACCCTCACCACAACTCTATGTAAAGTGGGTGCCGGCATATGATTATCCCCATTGCATAGATGAGGAAACTGAGACACAGAGAAATTCAAGAACTGTAGTGTCACAAAGCTGGCGAGTAGTGGACCCAGACCGGAGTCCAGGCCATCTGGCTTCAGAAACAGCTCTCTCAGCCATCATACCTCAGCTTAGAGAGATACTTGACTTGCCCAGAGTCTCAAATAGTCTCTGCCTCTCTATGTCATAGTTTACTCAACCTGAAATGTGCCTCATGACTGCCTTGTGGGCTTTCTGTGGGATGAAACAAGATGTGAAGGGGTCAGATTGATGATTTCCTATGTCTGCTTGGGGTTTTGCTGGGCTCTGGCGCTCTCAAGTCCCCTCCCCCCAATTCTGGCAGAGATCCATGTGCGTCTGTGCGCTGTAACAACAAGGGGCTTATCAGACTCTCTGAGCTACAGCTGATCTGATCTGGGGCACAGGACTGTTAAGATAAGCATTGAAACTGCCCAGGGCTAGAGCTCTGTCCTAGGGAAGGGAGAGAGGAGCCTGACTTGGGGGGAGAAGAGGAATGGCCTGTGAATTACTCTCAGCGCTGGTTTTCTAGCCAGAACAAGGATATTCTGAGAGTTGGGAGGTGGGGTGGGTGGTTGTTTGTGTAGACTTGGGCCAGGGCTTCTAGGCAGCGTTTGATGGCAAAACGAAAAGATCTTTCTCTTTTGCTGCCTCTCATTCCTGTGTCTTTTCTCAGTCTCTGAGCCTGTGTAACTCCCATAGCTGTGGGGTTTGCAGGCGGGAGCGGGGGCACCTAGGCTTAGGCCTGGGGTTTTCATGGGATTCATCCCCTGGGCACCCAGTCACTGGGTACTTTCCATTAATTCTGCTGTGCTCTTGCTTTAGTCACCAGAGAGCATGATGGACTGAGATGGGACATAAGAAATAAAAATAAGGGACGCCTGGGTGGCTCAGTTGGTTAAGTGTCTGCCTTTGGCTCAGGTCGTGATCTCAGGGTCCTGAGATCGAGCCCCACATGGGGCTTCTTGCTTAGCAGGGAGCCTGCTTCTCCCTCTCCCTCTGCTTGCCGCTCCCACTGCTTATACTCTCTCTCTCTCTGACAAATAAATACATAAAGTCTTTAAAAAAAAATTCTCATCTTTACAGGGTCAACACTTTCACATCCACGATTTTATTGATCCTTCACTGACCCTGGGAAGTCAGGGCCTTAGTTAGGTTGGATCCTGGGGTACAGGGGCTGTCGATGTCCATGAGGCAAGGGGTACATGAGCCCCAGAAAGGCAGTCAGAGGATGGGGTTCTACACCTGGCTCGACGCCTGGCTGGCCACATGACCTGGAAGAGACGACTCAGTTTCCCTACGTCTCAGTTCATAATTAGTCAAAAGAGACCCTGAACACAGAAGCCTGTTAAAGGCTCCCCAGCAGCGGGGCATTTGCGGCAGCGGCTCAGAACTCAGTACCCTGCACTCCACTTAAATGTTGCTCCCTTGAAGGCGCTGAGTGTGTCCTTCCTCCTGGCTCTGCCTCCACAGCTGCGCCCCTGCACTCGTGTGGGTGGTCCGGAGAGGACCAGGCAGGACAGGGCATAGGAGGCATGCGGGGGCGGGGGGGAAGGTCTGCCCAGTGCCACCTCCCTGCCCCGTGTCTGGCTCCCACTGGCAACCTGAGCCCTTGGCCTCCCAAGCTGCTCCTGGAATGTAAACCCCAAACAAAGCACATTCTTGAGCCGGTCACCAGCTCCTGACCCTCGGTAAGGGAAGGCAGGAGCCAGCATTTCTCTTGGCCCTGAATGACGCTAGCACAATCTGGTGCTGGGGGCTGTTATCACAAGCCGGGATTAACAGGCAGGCTGTCCCCCACAGTTTATGAAAAGCCCAATCCTGACCTATCCCTCCCGTCAGAGCCTGCAGCCAAGGGAGAAGGGACCCGATCCCTAAGCGAGGGGATTTGAAATACTGCTGATTTCCTGACTCTGATGCTTTGTGCCAGCCACAGGCTGTAGACGGGCTCCGGGGAAGAGGGGCCATTGTAGAGGTTACTCGCAACGTTGGTGCTGTCTCTCGGCTCTTTGATTTCTGGCTTCATTCAGTCCTGTTGTTTGCTACACATTTATTCCATCAATTATTTGTTATCCATTTGGACACTGCATGCCCAGCAAGCTGTGATGTTCTGAACCTCCAAGGGTGAATGGCACTGTCGTGGTCCTGAGGAGAACCTAGAAAGTTTTGTGTCTGGGGGTGATGTGTGGGTGCGGTGGCTGCATTCACCAGGTACACGAAGGGCAGGAACCCTGGGCAGAGGGGAGGTGGGGAGGTGGGACCTGTGCCAAAGGCCTCAGAGGCCCAGACCGAGGCTGGGAATCCCCTGAAGGGTAGGGGGAGCTGCTGGGGATGCTAAGCTCCGCAAGGACAGTTGGATTTGGAGACGAGAGAGATTTCCAAAGCGCAGAGGCTCTAACAGCGATGCGAAGGGTGGGCTGGAGGAGAGGGCTGGGGGTGCAGCGCAGTGGGGAGGCTGCGACTTGTGCTCATGCAGGAGCATGAGGGTGTGGACAAGGGTGGTGGCCACGGAAATCGGGGAGGGGCCAGCCTGAGGGGGCTGTGGATGAGAAGAACGAAGGTGGGATGGTCGTTTGTCACCAGGGCTGAGCAGGCTTCCCACAGGTGTTGGAGACCCATCTGGAAGTGTAGCTCCAATCCAGTCCCCTTCTCCCATGGACGGGGACACTGGATCCGGATAGGGGAGCCTGGGAAAGGGATTTGTAAATTACTATCCCCTTACAGATGTTTTGCTTTTAAAGATGTGAGGACCAGGCCTCATTTTCCGTTGAGTGGGAGGGAGAGTGCCCCCAAAGTCCCCCTTCTCATCCTCCAGATAAAGAGGGCAGGGCAGCCCACCTTCTGGGGACGGTGAGTGGGGCCTTAGAAGTCCCTTGCCTTGAGGGCACAGCCACCCCCTCCCTTGCCAGGCTGACCCGAGGATGAGCCCGGAAGGCCCACCTAGGCCCCAGATAAGCCAGGCCACCAGCGGCAAGCCTGGAGGTCCTCACTCCAGCAATGTGGAGGGTGGAGGGAGGCTGGAGGGAGACAGGCTTCTCTGAACCGTCTAGAAAACTTACCAACTCAAGGTGTCACCTCAGGTGTCCAGTCTTCAGATACTTCCGGGCCTCCAGCCTCTCACCCCACTGACCCTCTGAGTCACCTGCCAAATATTTCCTCTTCGGAGGTGTTTTGCATGAATTAAAGAAATTGTCTCAGGACTCAGGAGAGTCCAATCTGGCTAATGAGGAACGGGGACTGGGGCTCCAGGAATTTTTCCCAGTTCTTCCCCTTAAGGAACCATCCCCTAAACTCGCTCAGACACGTTTATCAGGAGGTGGCTGGGTGCCAGGCATGAACCAGGTGCCGAGTACGTGAGGACAAGCAAGAAAGACTGGGCTCCCCCATTCCAGAGCTCATGACAACTTGTGGAAGTCACTGTTTCCCCATCTAAAACAGACCGATCCCAGGCTTGCCCAAGCTCACAGGGATACGAAGCTGCAAGAGGCACTCATCTTTCCGGGTTCGACATCTCGAACCCCTTACATGAGTACATCGCAGCTGATGTCCTTGCCTCCTCTGTGTGCTACGTCGTTCGAGGCAATGGAGTGCTGTGGTCAGGACTTTGAAATCAGTCATGGCTCAGTCACTTACTAGCTTGGGACCTTGGACAAGTTATATAATCTCTTCGAGCCTTAGCTTTCTCATCTGCAAAATGGGACATCCCTTACCTCATAGAGTTGATCTAAGGATTGAAGTGAGGGCTTCACCACCTTGTCAGATGGCATGATCCTTACTCCTGTTCTACAGATTGGGAGATGAAGTGAGAATGAGGAGGGGAGGGACCTTTCCAGACAGGGATGTTGACAGGAAAGCTTATGGGGGGGGGCGGAGTGAGGCCTGGAGCCAGGCCGGCTCACCGCAGAACTGCCTCCAGGACACCGTGAGGTACAGACTGTGATGTTTACCCCTGACAGTCCCTGTTTCCCCAGCCCAGTGGGGCACCCCCAGAGTCCTTCCCAGCATGAACCTCCGAGAGGTAAGTCCTTAGCGGATACCAGTCCAGCTCGTAGTGGCCCTCTTGGTTCTGGGGACCCGTCCCCTGTTCTCATAATGGGAAGAGCGTTTTTCAAGTTGACTGTACCCGTGAAGTTCTAACCATTTAAAAATGCCTCAGTCAGTCCCATCCACAGACCTGGTACCATTTTGTGTGCTTGGAAAGCCCGCTCCTCCAGCACACACACACACACACACACACACACACACACACACACACACAGCTTTGGCTTCTCTTGGAAAGGGTGGAGGGACCCCTGTTTGTAAAGACCTTTCTCAGGAGGATGGAAGGGGACAGTGCAGAAATGGGAACGGAAGGGTGGCGGAGGCAGACCAGGGCTGGACCTGGAAGTGGCTTCCCAAACATGCTGTTCCATCCCTCCCAGGATCTGTAGCTCTTCCAGCACCTTCTTCTGACAGTTACTTCAGCAACTAACAGAACCAAAATAGAGGTGTCCAGAAGCAATAGGAAAGGCTCCCCTGCAGTCTGCTCACCAGGGGGCACCCGTGTCCACAGGCCGCCTCTAGCCTGGGTGGGAAGGCCGGGCTGGGCCAGCAGGGGGCAGCACCCTTCTGGGGCTGGAGGAAGGCAGAAAAGCCCCTGCCCCTTAAAGACCAGGTTCCACTTGTCCTGAAGGCGAAGGGGATGCTCCAGGAGGCTCCCCCTGAGCCCTGAGACCCAGACGGTGTTTCTCCTCTGTTCCTGCCTCTCGAGAACGAATTACACCATCACGTAGTAAGTGCCCTCTGACTGCCCCGCAAACCCTCCCAAGGCAGGTTTTCCTTTGTATCCCTGGTGCTGGTACAGCTTTTAAAAATAACTGGGAATCAGAAAGAGGTGCCCTAGGGGTGCCTGGGTGGCTCAGTCGGTGAAGCATCTGCCTTCGGCTCAGGTCATGATCCTGGGGTCCTGGGATGGAGCCCCACGTCAGGCTCCCTGCTCAGGGGGAGCCCGCTTCTCTCGCTCTGCCCCTCCCCACTGCTTGTTATCTCTCTCAAATAAATAAGATCTTAAAAAAAAAGAAGAGGTGCCCTACAAGCTTTAAGTCTTTAAGTTCATGAGCAATCCCCTGTCACCTTGGGGTAAGGCAGGAGCGAACTTCAGCTGAGTGAAGGATGTGGATGTGGAGGCCGGATGCGAAGATGTCAGCTATCGAGCACAGCCTTTCCTAACTTGCAAGTGGAGTCTCAACGCCGAGGAGAAGGAAGAAATGCAGCTGTTCCGGGAGCGAGATGACGCGCCGGGCCATGGTTTGGAGATGGAACCTCCTTGGTGGGAACAGCCAAGGACAGCTGGTCACCTGGGGCCCTATTTAGTCTGAGAATGTCAGAGGAAATGTTTCCTGGGGTCCCCTCTACCCGTCGAGACACCTGTCCACCCCACCCCTGCACCAGCTACCCGAGAGGATAGGAATATAGATTTTAATCGTTGTGCTGCTGTGTTAACCCGAGTGCAGTTAATCCAGCCTTCATGGATTTTGATGCCACAGTGTACATGAGAAGGTTTTGCACAGAAACACTCCGGGGCCGCTGGGGACAAAAGGGCCAGGGAGGCGTGGCAGAAGGAGAAAGTGAGTGAGGAGAGACGCTGGAAGCAGAGCCTGGGCTGGGTGTCTGCTCCTTCTTTCCTCATCACCGCATTCCCATCAAGGGCCCGAGAGGCATGGGCTCTTCCTGGCCAAGGCTGCTGACCTGGACCTGTCCGTTTAAACCTGACTTCTCTTCCAATTCAGCGGCTCCTGCTCCAAGGTCAATTCTTGCTGAGCAGATGAGGGCTAGGACAGGCCTGAAGGTGACCGCCAAATGGGGAAGGCATGTGGACCACGGGAGAGAAGAAGCGTTTGGGACTCCTTGCAAGCCTTCACCATCTTCCATCCCAAGAGACCCTCCAACTCGTGCAGAGCTGGGGAGAAGACAGGGATAGCTGTTGTCTTCTGCCCTACCTACCTCCTACCCTGGGCACCGGGGGAGGCGGAACTCACAGGAAGGGGCGGTAGCAGGTGCTTCTGCGCCTTTCTCTGCCTGAGCAGTAAGGGAGGGGGCTCCCCAGAGCTCAGCTGGGCTCCAGCTGGAGGCTGGCAGAGTCAGCGTGTCTTCTTACGGTTTCCTGGGATTGGGATGGTGTGGCGGTGGAGGGAGGTCCCTCAGAGCCCCAGGGCCTGACCCCACTAGCTGCTGAGAGGAGCTGGCCTCCTAGGAAGTCACCCAAACGGCTCTGATGAGACCATTTCTCTTGTCAAGAGTGGAGTGATCTGGTCCGGGGCACAGGTACCGGGCCCGGGGACAGCTAGGGGTCCGAGACACACAGCGCTTCCACTGCGTCGCTCAGACCCTGGTTGACGCCCCCCACGGCCAGGAGGCAGTTCTTGAGGAGGATGCTGGAGCAGGCGCAGCGGGGCGTGGGCATGGGGGGGAGGACCTCCCACCTGTTCTTCACTGGGTGGAACGCCTCAGCCGTCTCCAGGACCGTGGGTTGGTTCCCTGAAAGTGCCAAGGGACCCGGACCTTACAAAGGAGCCCTACCACCGATCCCTGCCCCACAGTGCCCCCACCTCCCTGGTTCTCTCAGGAACCCACAAGCAGAAGCCAAGGGACCTCCATCGCTGGGCCGCAGATCGGCTCCCTCCCTACCCTGGGCCTTCGCTCTTGTCAAACAGCCACTTCGCCCCTCCTGCCTTCTCTCCCTCTTTTCATCTCCTCCACCCTCTGCTTTTACCAGAAGTTTCTGCTGCTTCGTTTCCTTTGCCTTTTACTAAAACGCTGTCCCCATGGTCTGGCTCATATTGAGCTCCTTTCATGCTTAGGCAAAGTGGGAGTCTGTCCACACTGAGTGAGCTCGGGGTGCCTACAAATCCTGTTACACATGTTATCTGTCCCCTGTTGAAGCTGGGGTCCTGCCTTCAAAATGCCACTATTCTCTGTGAGGAGTAACTCAGCAAGTCCTGAATCCATTCCAAAGATCTGTCTGATCAGATTGTTTTCCTATTCCAAGACAGCTGTGTATCCAGGGAGTGGAGCTGGCCAGAGAAAGAGGACCACGCTAGTCCCTGCCACGCTGTTGTTTCCAGGCATTCCTGGATTGGGCCCCAGGGATCTGTGCTCAGCAAGCCTGCATTCCATGGTTTACAGCATGTCGTGCACGCTTCCTTGGCCTCAGTTTCCCCTCTGTAAGAGGATGGAAAGAGCACACGGGGGCCCGTTTGTAGCTATGTGGGAGGGAGGGAGTGTTTTGAATTATTTGGGATAAAGCGGTAGGCAGGCAGTGTGCAAGCAGCCAGGACCTTCTCCTGCTCATGCAGAGAGAACACGAAGTGCCCACCAAGGACCAGACCCGCAGTAAGAGTCTGGAAGCCCCATCCTTACCGAGTCCTCCGGCCACTATGACCCGTCCGCTCAGAGAGCCGGCCACGAAGTCTGCCCGCCGCTTCTTGAGGAAGAACGAGCGTTCCATCTTCAGCCAGCCCCCTGTGGGCCATGGAGCATGGCAGGATAAATTTAGAGAGACTTAGATACTGACCTCCCCCACTAAATACACACTGAGTCCCCAGAGCCCACACCCGAGGCAGAAGTCCACTCCATCCACCCTTCGCGCTCAGGGCATAAACTTCTCCTCCTGCTGTTTGCAATGACGTGCTCCGTGGCCTCTCCCCTCTCCCAGGCTTGCAACAGGCCAAGGAACCGTAATCCCCTGCAACGGATCACCTTGTTCCACCTCTGTTCTCGAGGACTCTGAGCTGAGAAGGCTAACCAGAAGCAGCCAGCGTGGGAGTTGGGATCCTTCTGTCTCTGAATCGGTAAAAAGCAGGAAAAGCCCTCCCTCCCCTGGCTCTGCCAGGATGTTGTAAGATCAGAAAATAGATGGGGCGGCGCCTGGGTGGCACAGCGGTTAAGCGTCTGCCTTTGGCTCAGGGCGTGATCCCAGCGTTGTGGGATTGAGCCCCACATCAGGCTCCTCTGCTATGAGCCTGCTTCTTCCTCTCCCACTCCCCCTGCTTGTGTTCCCTCTCTCGCTGGCTGTCTCTGTCTCTATCGAATAAATAAATAAAATCTTAAAAAAAAAAAAAAAGAAAATAGATGGGAAAGGCTTGGAGACAAATAACCAGCCAGCCGAGAGGAGCCCTGTCCAGATGAAAGAAAGTGATCCCAAGAGTAGCCCAGAATGTTCAGACTTCTTAAAGGCTCATGCCGCTGGGTCAGCGGCCCTGACAGGGTGGATGGAATGGGGGGTAGGGTGCGGGGGAGTCAGTCGGAGGGGTGGTGGGCAGCTAGAGGCCGGTGGCCTGCTCACCCTGTTCCATGTCGAACACATCCATCGTCCGGAGGAACTTGGGCTGCCGGTAGAGCCGACCCTGCCGCAGGCCCCCCAGGCTGTACAAGCGATCATCCAGGGTCACAAAGCTGGAGAAGGCCCGCTTGCAGGGAATGTTGGGGAACTTGGTCCAGGAGCGAGTCTCGATGTCAAAGACCTCAAAGGCATTGACTGCATACTTGGACTGTCGTCCCCCTGGAGGCCAGAAAGGGGTTGGAGGGGTGGAGGAGGTGGGACCACAGTAAGTACCTGAGGGCAAGGGCTGGGTTTCCCCTTTTGACTGTTACCCAACAGTACAGGGAGCTCCCTGAGGGGTGGGGCGTCGTGATTACCCCTCAGTGCCAAGGAGGTGCTCAGCACACAGGCACTGCTTCCGTGGGGACAGACCCAAGGGAGGGAAGGAGAGATAGACGTGGGACAGATAACTTGTCCTTACCTAGCACATAGATCTTGCAGCCTCGGAGGAAGGAGGTGGCAGCATATCTCGGGGTGGGCATGGGTGCTAGTGACACCCACATGTCCTTGAGCATGTCATAGTGTTGGAGGTGGCTGTGCGGACGGAGGTCCAGGCCCATCCCGCCTGCCGCGTACACTCGGTAATCTAAGGAGAAAGGTCACACACGCCCCTGGCTCAGCTCATGGACACTGTGAGACAGTCCCCTCAATAATCACCTACCAGGCCAGGCTCCGTGAACCCCTTGAACACCAGCACCAAGGTCAGGTCAGGTTCCCAACCGCTGCGACCTCGCTGAGCGTGGCTGATGGAACCGTGAGAAGTCCCTGCTGGCTTGAGCCTGGTCTTCCTGAAGCCGCGTCAGGCCTGCAAACCTTAGTCTTCCTTGGTGTCCAGCCCTTGGCTGAGCCTCACACGGGGTAGACTCTGGTGGAGCTGAGGCCCAGACTACCCTTTGCAGGTCTTGTCCCCTCCGTGTTCCTCCCACTCAGGCAGCCAGAGAGGATACCGGTGAGGAGGGCTATTCCTCCAGTTCCCTCCAGTGGTGGACTGTGGCTTAGGCACTTCCAGGTTAGAACTCTCCAGACCCAGCGGGAGCCTTTGGAAATGAGGTCAGCCCTGCTGTGGTTGGCCTTATGGGACACTGGCCTGCTGCTGGTTTTCTCTGTCTGCCACCCCCATGGGGGAGTGCTATCTTCCTTCACACACCGGGAGCTTGCAGGCTCCAGAAGGCCTCCTGCACTAGATGGGATAGGGTTAGGGGTGAATGAGGGTGAGGCTTTGGAGGACAGAAGACTAGCCCCTTTAAGGAACCCTGCCAGAACAGTAAGCTGGGCACTCTGAGAGGAGAAGCAAGTTCTCTCCCATTTTCTGTTGCTCTTGGCCGCAGGTAGCCTTTCAAGGCACCTCGCGGACACACTGCATCAGAGACAATGAGCAAGGCATCCGCGTTTTCCGGGGCCTCCCTCCAGCACCTCCTGAAGCCTGCCAGAGACACAGCTTCGCCTCCTCCCCCACCCCAGGAGCGGCTCTCCTTCCCAGGGACCCACCCCTGCCTGGGATTCTGTCTCCCAGTAGCCAGTCTTCACCACTTCCGGCTCTAAGAGGCTTTTATTCTGCAAGGGAATTGTAGGGATGAGTACTATTCCTGCAATCGAGTACTACCTCCAGGCTTACTGAAAAAGGAAAAAAAAATCCCAAGCGGAGCCTCAGGTCAGGAGATCGGGCCTGCTAATATTGGGAGGATTTCCCTTACATGGGCTCTGCCTCTTCCATCGGTGTGTCACCCGAAACACACCTCTAGCTGAGAACCCTCGGTCCACGCCACGCCCCCACTCCTGGGCCAGCTCCTACTCATCCCTGCACCATCACCGGGGTGTCCCCCAACGGCAAAGCTGGGCGGAGAGCATCGGCTCAGTGCCCCCCGTGGCATCGGCTTTACCCTATTGACCATGTTACCGAGATAATCCTTGTCTGTTTCTTCCACTAGATGGTTAGAGAATTTGTTAAGCTGCGGCCCCAGCATCTGCTTCAATGCCTGACACACAAGCATGTGAAAGCTTCCCCGACTAACTGCTGAACCCCTTCAGTGCCACAGTGAGGAGCACACACTCCCTCATCACTCGCTAGTCGTGTGACATCAGGCAAGGTATTTAATGTCTTCGGGCCCCACATTGCTTCCATCTAAAACGAGGGTGATCACAGCACTTACCTCATCACACAGTTGTGAAGATCAGAGGGGCTAAACTATATAAATCACCTACGGTAAGGACTCAGTAAATGGTAGCTCTTAATCTTCCAGCAGCATTCATCGAGGCCTGGGGACCAAGGAATACCCTTTCCATCTCTTTTTCCCAGTGGGCCTCCAGGTCTCCCATCCTTCGTACCCAGAGTTCATGGAGGCCCCACCGGCCACTGCCCTGAGGGATTCTGGGTTAGAGTTTCTCACTGGTCACCTTCATTGGTCAGACCCAGACTTCTGAAAGTAGGGGCCAGGACTTCGGCCTCTCTCCTTCCTCCCTGGGACCTAGAACTGTGCCAGAGACAGAGCAGGCGCTCAAGAAATACCAGTTCCTGGGGCGCCTGGGTGACTCAGTGGGTGAAGCGTCTGCCTTTGGCTCAGATCGTGATCTCAGCACCCTGGGATCGAGCCCCGCATCGGGCTCCCTGCTCAGCGGGGAGCCTGCTTCTCCCTCTCCCTCTGCCACTCCCCCTGCTTGTGCTCTCTCACTCTGTCAAATAAATAAATAAAATCTTGAAAAGAAAGAAAGAGAAAAGAAAAGAAAGAAAAGAAAAGAAAAGAGAAAAGAAAGAAAAGAAAAGAAAAGAAAAGAAAAGAAAAGAAAAGAAAAGAAAAGAAAATACTGGTTTTGATCTACGGTAGACCCAACAGGTAAACGAGACGGCTTTGCCAGAGAAGCAGGGTGGGTTGCAGCCCACTAAGGCTGTCTGAGCTGCACCTGGGCTTTTCTAATTTCTGTTGGACCATTTCCCATAAAACCCTTCGTGTTTCAGCAAAAGAGCTTTTGGAGCCCCCTCTGTGCTCTGGGCTGTACCAGTACCAACGAGAAAGAAACAAGGGGCTCTGAGAAAGTGAAATATAGATCAAATAACCTCGTGGTCAGCACATGCTTGGCCCGAGACCTGTGAACCTGGGCAAGGTGCTGCAGGAGCAAGACCCTCAGGAACTTTCTAGTCTCCATTCATTAGCATCTCTGAGATTAGGAGGAGAGGGGGAGGTTTAGGGTTATGGGAAAGGCCTAGGAGTCAGGCCTCAAAGCCCCACTAGTAGCGCCTGGGGATGGTACAAAGAGGCAGCAAATGTCCCCAGGACCTTGAAAATCTGTCTGGAGGTGGTGGCACCTAGAAGGCAGATTTCAGGGGATGAGGTGTTGCGGGCAGGAGGCTCTGTCGTGCGGCTGAATGAAGGGGTCTGCGGAGACAGGCACTAGACCTTCAGCTCTCCTCTGTGGCCAGGCCTGCCCAGCTTGCTGGGAGGAGCCTGGTGGAGGGGAGTTCTAGCATCATACGGAATTCCTAGACACTTCACCTGCTGAGTCTGTTTTCCCATCTGTAAAATAAGGCCAGTGGGCCTTCAGTTTCAGTGTCTATTATGAGGATCAAATGGGATCAGGACTGTGATAGTGGGCCCCCAACTCAGTGCTGGTTTCCATCCCTCTCCCCGTGGCCCCCCACGCCCTTCTCTCTGCCCTCCCTCAGCCCCGGCCCCACTCGCCTTTGGCCGTGACAGAAATGCCCATGGCGGCCTCGCGCAGCACGCTCCTCTTCTTCCACTTGCCCTCATCGATGTTGTACATCTCGACGACCTTCAGGGGCAGCTGACTGGTGCCCACACCCCCGATCACCATGATCCGTTTCCCCAGGGCGATGGCGGCCACCCCGGCCCGGGCTGTGGGCAGGGGGGGCAGGGCGGTCCACTGGTCGGCCTCGGGGGAGTAGACCTCAAAGCAGTCCATGGGGATGCCGTTGTCGTCACATCCCCCGATGGCATAGACCTGTCCCCCGCTCTCCAGCAGGGAGCAGTAGACCCGGCGGCTAGGCAGCGGCGCCAGGCGCTTCCACTGGAAGTCCTTGACGTTAGGTACCTCCATGGTAGCCCCGGGGGCCCCGCCCGCTGCGCCCCCGTGCCCGCGGAGCGCCAGGCCGCCGTGGGAGGTGCGAGCCCGGGGGGCCGCCCGCTACTCCGCGCCCCCTCTCGCCGCCTCCATCTGGCTCCCGTCCGCCGGGCGGCGGGGAGCCGGGGAAAGGGCGCGCTGTCCTTCCCCAGCCCGCACGCCGCCGCCACACATGCAGACGAGGAGAAGGGACGAGCAGCGCGAAGGCGAAGCGGAGCCGCCGGCGGGGAGGAGGCCGGCCCGGCGGCTCCCCGCACCTCCCCACCCGCAACCGCCACACCTGTGCAGGAGGCCGCGTGCGCCCCGCCACGGAGCAGGCCGTGACCTCTTTACATAAGCGCTGGCGGCGCCCGCCCGCGGGGGAGGGAAAGGGCCCCTCGGGAGCCGCTCACCTTGTCTACAGGGTCAGAGGAGGCGGGGCACGGGAGCCTGGAACCCAGATGACAGGGACCAGACGCCCTTCAGCGAGGGGGTGGGCGGTTTGTGTTTGTTTTGCATGAGGAAACGGAAGAGGAGGCGGGGCACGGGAGCCTGGAACCCAGATGACAGGGACCAGACGCCCTTCAGCGAGGGGGTGGGCGGTTTGTGTTTGTTTTGCATGAGGAAACGGAGAGTCCAATTACCCAGTTTATCTACAGTACACAGACCCAGTTCGTGACAGGCTGGCTCAATAGTCAGCTTTGCTAGGGGGGGAGGTGTGATCAAATGCTTTAACCTAATAGAAACAAGTTCCGTGGGTGTGACACGCGCCGACCTGACACAGGTGCACCCAAACATAGTGTGTCCGCTGACCCGCACGCCTCTGCATAACTTACACATCACCCTAGCCTCTCCCATCCGGAAACAGAGTAACTGACAAACGCACAGACGTGTGGACAGGTAACCGGAGACACCGAGGTAGACAGACGAACACATGGCGGGGGGAGGGGGGGGCGCTCCCATCCCTTCTTCACACACCTTGAGAAGGGGGAAACCTGGTTATTCAGTGGCACTCAGCACCAGCCCACAGGGCATGCCAAATAGTTTTCTCAAGCCACGTTCTCATAGCCTTTTCAGGACAGTAGTCCCCTTGTAACGAAGGTGCCCATGATACCAGTCATGGCTGTAAGGCCTGTGGGATCCTCCTTCTTCTTGGTTCCCTTGAATACAGTCAAGTCTTGAAACACTCAGGCTTGGGAGTCTGACAGACCTGGGTTTGAATTCGGGCTTTGAAATTATTTAAATACTCTGAGAACCAATTTCCTTATATGATTTTAATTTATCTTTTTATTTGGAGATAAGTTGTAGATTTACATGCAGTAGTAGGAAGTAACACCCTTTACCCAGTTTCCCTCGATGGTAACATTCTGCAAAACTTATAGTACAATAATATTACAATCAGGCTATGGAAACTGATCAGTGAAGGTACAGAACATTTCCACCACTAGGATTTCCTCCTGTTACCCTTTCCTCCTGTTACCCTGTTACCGAAGTAGCCACACCTACTTCGCTCCCACCCCTTTCTCTCCAGCCCCTGGCAACTATTAATCTGTTCTCCATTTCTATAATTTTGTCATTTCAAGAATGTTATATAAATAGAATGGCACAGTATGTAACCTTTGGGATTGACTATCTACACCCCTCCTGGCATAAATCCGTAGAGATTCAGCCAGGTTTTTTATGTGTGCCAATAGTTCATTCCTTTCTATTTCTGATAGAAATATCCATAGTATTCCATGCTAAGGATGGATCCTTGCAGATTTTTGCGAAGATTAAATGAGATACTGTTTGCAAAAGGCTCTGTTCCGTTTCCGACACATAGCAAGGGCCTGATAAATTGCTATTAATACCATTACTACCAACTATTGTCAACAACGTGCAGAAAAAGGGAGACTAAGAACAAACACATTTTGTCCCTTGCTCAGAAATGACTTCCTGTGAGAAACGGAAGTCAAGACTCACAATAGGCCCATCTTAATAACTTGAGTTCTTGGCTCAGAAATTCCACTGTTTCCTTTAGTTTGAATTCTCTGTACTTAAAAAGTAAGCACCTCTAGAACCTTCAGAGGAAGGTTGTGTTCTGTTTTCTCTACTCAGTAAGGGCTCATAAATTCCAAAAGAATGTGGTCTGAATTAATGAAGTTTTACAGGAAACACCAAACATTTATCTTCTGTCCTAGGGATCACAATCTCCCCGGAGGACTAGGGAACACACCCTTCACCCCCAACTTGAAGAGTCTTCACAAAACCAGCACAGGGTACTCAGGAAGACTGAAAGCCATAGGCGCTCCTCAAAGGGGCTTGCTGGGGTGGGTCTTCAGCCTCTTTTGCCCACTGAGTCTTTATTTTTTCTCTTAATTTTATTTATTTATCTATTTTAGGTGTGGGAGAGAGAGCACGATCCGGGGGAGGGAAAGAGAAACTCCAGCAGACTCCCCACTGAGTGTGGAGCCTGACTTGGGGCTCCAACTCACAACCTTGACATCATGACCTGAGCCAAGATCATGACCTGAGCCAAGATCATGACCTGAGCCAAAATCAAGAGTCTGGCCCTTAACCCACTGCACCGCCCCAGGCTCCCCTTGCCTACTGTGGCTTTTACCAAAGCAGTGAGGAGAGGCTCCTTGTGTCCCCACCCACCCTAGTGGGGCAGCAGAGTTCCCTGCTGCTTCGTGTTTGCAAAACTCATCGAGCTAACCTAAGCCCTCAAGCATCCATTTTCTCACCGTCTTTAAAACAACCCTGGGAAAGGGGGCCTGGACAGGTATCAATCCACACTTTTACAGATGGCGAATCTGAGACTTCGTGAGATAAAGTAATGGACTTATGGCCACTCCTGGGCCAGGACCAGGGTGGGTTTGGTTTGTGAATTCCAAGTCCAACACTCCTCCACTTTAACAGTTCAATCACAAACGAAAGAATTGTGTATTAGTAAGGACACCAAGCTTTTCCACTCACACCTGGCTTCCGGCTCTTTGTCCAGTTACAGTGAAGAAAGGAGCCCAGGCCCCCAAAGGGTTCCAGCGACTGCCCTCTCCCCATTGCCAGACTGTGTGCTGGGCAGCATCACTGGGAAAGGACTGGAATCCAGCCCCAGATGAGGCTCCATTCTAGCCTAACATGCATGTTTTGCAAACACCACCCTCTGTGAGGACCACGGGATCTAGGCACTCAGACCCTTGGAAAAGTACTAAGAACGGGATGCCTTTCAGGCCATGGCCTAATTGCTTGTTCTGGAAGTCCTGGCTTCTCTCCATCTCCCCCAGTCCTTCCCCCATGGCTCTTCCTCTCAGCCAGGTGACATCCTTTAATCCTTACGTTGAGTGCACATGGAAGAAACTTGTAACCTAGCAACCGCCACTTAAGATTCCCTGAGTCATGGGCGGTTTCCACGTCTGGGCAGAGTGCACCGAGCTGGGGCCCGAAGGCGTGCCAAGCAGAGCCAGGGAGTCCCGTGACCCCTTTGACGCCTCACCACCCTGCTCTAGAGTGAGGCCACCCTCCCTGCCAGGACCTTCTTCCTCCTGTCAAGCCTAAACCCTTCTCGTCTGAGACCGTACATTGCATCCCGCCTGGGTTTCTCTTCTCTCTTAAAAAGTGTTTGACTTGCCGCCTTGGTTGCAGGGTGGCATGGGGGGGACTGTGGGGAAGCGGGGGAAGGAAAGTTGATGAAAGCCTCTAACAGTAAAGCCTTTCTCTGGTACTGTGGAGCCGTTCTGACTGTGATATTGCTGTATCGGCCTTGTGGAAGGGGGGCTCAGCTCTAGAAAAGTCACTCAGTATTTGTTTTCTGAAGTCACACCTCGGGTTTATTAAGGTCTATTTTATTTTATTTTTTTAAGATTTATTTACTTATTTGAGAGAGAGAGCATGAGAGAGAGGAGAGGGACAAGCAGACTCCACACTGAGTGCAGAGCTCGACGTGAGGCCTGATCCCACGACCCTGAGATCATGACCCGAGCCCAAATCAAGAGTCAAACATTTAACCGACTGAGCCCCCAGGTGCCCCAAGGTCTATTTCACGTATGATAAAATGCACGGTAACATTTGAGTTCGTTACGCATTCAGGAGAGGCCTGGCACCGCCATCTTGGGGTAGGTCATGGGGAAGCCAATGGCGGGCGGGCTGGGAGGACAGTTTTTTCCTTGTTAACTAGCAGAGTCCCAGCAGGGCAGCCCATGGACGGAGGAACCGTGTAGGGCTGCAAGGGGCTGGTGGAATTCAGAGTGTAGGGCACGTTTTGGGGGGATGGGGAGAGAGGAGTTGTTTAGTTATTAGAAGCTGGAGCAGCTCCGTCTCCCTCCTCGGAAATACAGTTGACCTTCCTGTCAGTGGGCACCACCTGGACGCTTACTGTGGGGTTGCATGTGGGCTGAAGGGACGCACCAGGAGCTCCCGGAGACCGGGATCCCATTCTCTCCGTGGTTCTTTCTCTGCGGTGCCCCACACAGCATGGGGTAGGGGGAAAGTGGAGGGACTCTGGAATCAGACAGACTGGGCCTGAACCCTGGCTTGGCCACCCCAGGCTGTGTGACCATGAATAAGTCACTTATATCCCTGAATCTCAGTTCCTCACCTGGGAAATGGGGAATAAGTCTACTTTCTAGAGATATGGGAGGAACGAGATGCCAGGCATAGATCGTGGGCATGTAGGAGGTAGTCTGTTCCTCCCTGCGTGACGGCAAGTCCCCGCACCCTGACGTCCTGTGCACCCAGGCCAGGAGCCCGAACAGCAGGGGCCCGTTTCACAAAGTAGGCACCTTACCAGGGCTCGCACTCGCCTGTGCCCTACCACGTCTGGGCCTGCGTCTTGGGCAGGATTTCTTCCCTCCTGGCACACTGACATCTCCCCCGCATCCCGATCTGGAGAACAGCTGGTGCCCTTCCTATAGGGAATCACCTTCTCCTTCCTCAGCAGAAGCATGGCCATATTCAGGGGGCGGGAGCGAGCATGCCTCATCCAATCAAGACCGAGGCTGCCAGCAGATCCAGGGAGGGGGAATCCCTCCCCACACGGAAAAGCCTCCTCAGGGCCTCCTGCCGCCGGGTCCCAACATCAGCCATGGCCCCCTCCTGACCCCACAGTTTTGAGTAGACAGTTGACTTAGCCACATGCCTTCAGCCACCTGCCCTGCCCCCTCCTCTCCTCCAGGGCAGAGCACCCGCCTGGGGCCTAGAGGGACTTAGCGGGGATCAGTTCAGGGGTGCCTCTGCTGGAAAGTGAGTCTCAGGTATGGGATGGTGGGGTACGGGGAGGGGGCCATTTTGGTTTTCAGATTCAGGAGCTGAACGATTTAGAAGAAAGAGTCAGGAAGCAGCCCCCTCATGTGCTGTTTAGTGCATAGAGATGAGTGACAGCAGCAAGCGAGAGCTTCTGGCCCCTTCCCTGTGCTTACGGAGGAGACTGGACATGGAAATGGGGCTTAGCATAAAGCCTGAGGGTCTGGGTAGTAAACAAGGAAGAACTTCCTGCCCGAGAGCGAGAGCGTTAGAAAATGAAAACGCCAGCATGAGGTGAGCTGCCAGGCCGTGGTGTCACCTCCGGGAGATACTGGAAATAGCAAAGACACGGGCAGAGAGTCAGGAGACCTCTGTTCTGGCCACGTGTTGTCATAACTGGGCTGTGCACCCCTGGACCAGTTGTGTCCATTCTCGTGTCTGTAAAATGAGAAGGGAGAAAGAGGAAGGACATAGCTTGAGGTCTCTCCCAGCCAGAGTGTTCTTCACTCCTAAGGGTATACAGGGTGGGGAGCCTGAGAGAATGAAGCATGTCACCAAGCTGACAAAGCAGCAGGTTCCAGAATGGATATCCTCACGTTCTTCCAGGTGGCACTAACACAGGGGTCTGGCTCCAACGGCTCTCATAGGCACTGCCAGCTGCCCAAGGTCCAGTCATCAGAAGGGACTCACGGAAGGCCTCTGCCTGGCCCTGTTGCTGCCACCGCCCTCATTTCCCACAGCTGCAGCGAGTGCGGACGGGCTGGCTCCTCGTGGGCCTTGGGCACCCACCTGGTAGCCTAACTGCGCTTCCTACTGGGTCCTGACTTTGCCGAGCGGCCAGGCCGCCAGGACAGGAGGGAGAGGACTCAAGGGCTCCTGATTCTGGCCCTTCCTCGAAATGCAAAATTGAGCCTGTTTATCCCAGATCACCAGGCAGGAGCCCGGCTGGGCGCTGGGGCCATGGCAGGGGAGAGGGTGGGAGGGCTTATAGGCTAACCCTTCTCCTGTAGAGGATAGCAGAGCCTTCTTCATGCCGGCCAGGGCCGCTCTGTGGAGGAGCAGAGGCTGCGGACTGCAGAAGGCAGCAGCCGACCACCACTCGAACACGGCTCTTTAAAGGCCCATTAGTAAGCTAATATCACCATTTCCAGAGCCAGCAGCGACCTCCATTCTTCTTCATTAAAAAGAGCTCCATGTCCTGGCAGAGCTGAGAGAGGGCTCTGAATGATTTACACACCAGCCCCGCTGCTCCAGCGAGGAAATCGGCGAGGAAAATTGATTGGCAGATGGGCCAGCCTGCCTGTCACGGATGGTGCATGTGTGTGTGCTGGGGGGGTGAGCTGAGGGGGGCTGGCTCTCCTGCTGACATGCTCTGAGTGAGCAGGGCAGGGACTCACCCCTGTCCCATAGATCTCTGCAGGCCCAGAGGTAAAGCCTTCTGCCAACAGAAGGCCAAACAAAAGGCTCTCCTGCCTACCTCCCGCTGGGGTCCCTCATCCTGGCAGGACGACCTCATCTGCAGGACAGGAGCTCACGCTGCGAGGCTGTTGTCTCATCTCTGGGGAAAGAAAGGGGCCACTCCCTAGAGGTTCCCCTTATTTCCAGATGGATCCTGCTCACCTGATAAGTAACATTCCTGGGCTTCTATTCAGCGGTCACTGCTGAAATTGGGAGGAGGCTTTCTCCTGGCCTCCTGGCCTGGTTCTCCTTCCTTGGCCCCCTGCTGGCACCACATTTTTGTCTGAGCCGGATGTCCCGTGGGATCCAAGGCTCTGGGCCCTTCACGGGGCTGGGAAGGGGCTGATGGGGGTCCACGGGGTGGACCGGTGTGAGATGACACTAGAAAGCCAGGATGGGAGGACAGTCACCCTCAGAGGTCCCAGCCCCTCTTCGGCCTCTGCCTTCTAGGCAGGCCCTGGGGCGGCTTCCGAAGCTAAGCAGCCTCCCTCTGCGTGTCCCCGTGTCGCCGTGCCTCTGCTCACCCCCAGGAGCCCACCACCCTCTGTGCCAGAGAGGCGCGTCTGGCTCGCCCTGCAGCTGGAGAGAGGGGCCAGTCCGCTGTGGTCCTGGCGTCTACGGAGGTACAGAGTGCCTTTCACTCTGGCACCATCTCTCCTCACCCCTTTCCCTTCTCTGGTGCTTCACCTTACACACATGCACCCACACGTACACACATAGGCACACGCACACGCACATGCCCTCCTCCCCAGAGGTTCTGGAGAAGGCACCGGGCAGAGGCACGTTGCAGAGGAGGGGTGGAGACGGGAGAACAGGCATCATCCAGCGCCCTGAGTTACGCCCCCCTCCCCCGGGAGGCCAGCAATCTGCTGCAGCAGTGAGGTTGCCATCTGGTGCGGTGACCTGTGTTCCCTCCGTGCTGGAGACAGAGAGGAGGCGGGGAGGCACGACGGGCTCTGCACGTGCGCTCTGGGTGCATGTTTACGAACAGATGTCAGAGAGCCCAGGAAAGGGGAGAAACGAGCCAAGCCTGGGGCGAACCAGAGGGCCTGCCCGGCCTCATTAGCAGGCACTCCCAGGGTGGGCTGAGGAGCCCAGGGAAGCTGCCCTGAGCTCCCAGTTGAGGAGACAGCCGCAGGGTCTGAGCCCTCCAGCATCCTTCTGGAACCCTGTCCTCAGGCTCGTAGCCTGGATCTCTTTCAGACTCACACTCCCCCTCCTCCCAGTGCTGGGCGAGGGCCTGTCACCAGGAGAATGTGTCTGCCTGCTCAGCACCCAGGAGCCAGTAGTTCTTCCCTGGACGTCACGAGGAAGAAGTAGAAGGACACCTGTACTTGTGCCCTGACCTAATGGGAGCCCCCCAGTGGGCGCCACCACCGGGGATCCTGTGTGTCCTTTTTCCTTGGGGGTCCTGGCCCAGAAAGGGCTATTTGCTTCCTTGGATGCCATCCCTCCCCTGGGGTCCTAGCCTCAGGAGTACAGACTCCACCCAAATCATGGGTGAGGGTCTCTTGTCACATCTTAGGGGAGGGGTGAGCAAGCCATTACCTGGAAGCCAAACACAGCCTGCCACCTATGACTCGTGATCTCAGCACGGTTTTTACAGTTTTAAATGTTTGGGGGGAAAAATCCAAGAAAAATATTTTCTGATGGGTGAAAATTGTATGAAATTCACATTTCAGTGTCTTTAAATAAAGTTATATTGGAACACAGCCACGCTCATTCACTTACGTGTTGCCTGTGGCTGCTTTCCCAATACGACAGCGGAGTGGAGTCATTGCAACAGAGAGAGCATATGGCCCGCAAAGCACAAAATATTTACTATCCGCCCCTTTACAGAGAATGTTTCCGTTCCCCCACCTCCCATCTAGGTTATTTTAAGGGGAAGAGGGATACCACCTTTTTCTTTTCTTACTTACCTTGACAGGTTAAATCGGTAGAGCAATATGTTGAGACAATGGAAAGAAACTAACACTTGTTAGGCACCTACTGTATACCAGGCACTTTTTTTTCTGCTTATCCCATCACCTTGACAGCAACCCCGAGAGGCACGAGCAGTAACGGTTGCTTACATTATGGAAGCATGGAGATGAGGAGATCGCCCGAGCTGTCATAGCCACTCAGAAGAGGATCCTGGATGCAAATCCCAGTCTGGTTGATGCCAAAGACCATATCCTCTCCAGGCCACCACGACGCTGAGATGACCTCCAGCAGCCCAGTAAGGGCCCACCCCCATGGCTGCTGGTTTGGAGATCCCTCTCCTCTTCCCCCGAACAGATAGGGGAAATTGAGACTCAGGTTTTAGGAACCCAGGCCCCTCCTCTGGCTCCCTGAGCCTGGTGTTTGGGTGAGGGGAGTGTGGACCACAGGCAGCAGCAACATGGCCACAGTAACAACCTTACATCTGCTCCCCCTCTCTCCTCCTGCCTGCTTCCTCCTCTCCTACTATCTATTTTCATCATTTATTAGCTTTCCTTCGGGAAAGTTCAATTTGCATTTAAATAGAAAACCTCTGGAATGGCTCTGATATAACGTTAAGGTGCTAATTACAAATTCATTCCTTTTAAAATATTAAGGCACTTCAGTCCATCTCAGGGGCGATGGAGGGCAGAGGGAACGCTTGGTATTTATGAGTAAAGAGTGTGGAGCTGTTTCCTGCAAAACCCTTACAACTCCCCACCAGCAGAGGGCAGAGAGGAGGTGTTCTGAAGGCCCATGGGGTGGTGTGTCTTGGGAGCCTAAAATCAACTAAAAATAAATGTCTAACAGCAGTAAGAAGCTGGAAGGCGGCCAGGGGGACGGAAGCTGCTCACGGGGCACAGGCACACCCTCAGTTGCCAGTTCCGTGAGCTGCTTGTAAGCATTTCAGGGCAGGACCCGCGCCTGTCTTATTCACCCCTCTTTCCCATCACCAAGCCTGCAGTAGGTACTCCAAGAACATGGACTGAATGAATGAATGAGTCAACCAATCAATCAATTATGAGAAAGATCATTCAACTACTATTATGAGTCAGACATTGTACTAGATGGTTTTCGTAAGCCTCCTTGTTAAATGGTTTAGTCCTTTGCCTTTCCCCCAGAGCTGAACACATGATACACTTAACTCTCCTTTATCTTGAAGACTAATACTTTGCATTTTACATACTGATTTACAATGGCGTACTCCTATGCCATGGTTAATAGTGAGTAAAATTGTCAGGTATATCAAGTTTCAATATTCTCATTTCATAGGTGAGTAACAAACCCGGAGCAGGTGAAGAGGTTAGCCTCAGAGCACCCAGTTTAATGGGAACTCACTGTGGACCCGCACCCTGGTCTCAGGCTCCCAGCCTGGGTCTCTTTCAGGTGCCACACTCCGCATGCTAGCTAGCTTACTCCAGTATTCACAGTGTCACACCCCAAACTTAGCCCTTGTCCTCAAGTTGCTGGGGAGCCCAAAATGCAGCCCAGCCTCTGGCCAGGCTCAATGCCTGGGGCCCAGCCAAGCTGCTCTCTGAGTTGGCGGCCAAGAGGTCTCCCTTTTCCTTTCTCCACACCTCAACTCAGTGCTCTCTGCTGGATACATGCCAAATCCCTGCATGCCAAAATCCCATTCATTATTCAGAGCTCAGTCCCAATGCCACCTTCTCCAGAAGCCTCACGCTATCCCTGCAGGTGAGAGTGAGCTCTCCCGTGTTTCCATAGAACTTTCTGTAAGTGCTCCTGTGTTAGCACTTAATAATTGCCTTGCATGATAATAACCATCACCACTGGTATTCAGAGGGCTACACCGAATTCTTTACACATTTTCTATAATTTAAATAATAGTAATAATAGTTAACAAGCATATGGTGATCATTACACATCATGAACTGACCTAAATTTTATGATTGCATGTGTGTGTAATTTAGCCTGTAAGGTAGGCACTATTATTATCCACATTTTACAGAGGAGGATACTGAGACTGGATGGCCTACGTGACTTGGCCAAGGTCACATAGCCAGAATAGGGTATGGAGTCCAGCTTATCTGATCCCGGAGTCCACATACCCATCTGTGTAGGTGTTCTATCTTTTTCACCAGATGGTAAACATTTAAAAGCAGGAACCCGGTTGCGGGTCATTCGTGCAGCTCCTTTGGAGCCAAGCACAACAACTTGTATGTGGTTGATATTGAATACGTTGAACTGAATTCAGACCCGAAGCCAGCGGTCCTGGATGTTGGCTATACTGTCGGTCAGTCTGTGCCTGAGACGCTGCTCTTTGAATGTAATTATCTGGGTTAAAACCGGCTGGGAAGAAACCCTTAACTTCAAAGCCAGAGAGGCCCAGCTAAGCAAGAAAGCACTTTGAGACCCTCGCCTCTCCGCATCTCCTGCCAGCCTGTCTGGGCGGAGCAGCCCCCCTCCCATTAGCACCACCGCCTGTCTCCCCAGCAGCAGCCCAGAGAATGACAAGCCACACTCTGCGTAGACAGATTGAAATAGAGCTTACCTGACCAGGGGAAAAAGGATATCAGGTGATCATCTGCCAAAGACAAAGCAGGGCAGGAGGCTGCAGAGGGTCGGGCAGGGGCTGGCTTGGAGGCTCCTCCCAGGAGCTGGCTGGAGCCCCAGGGTCCCCAGGGCTTCCTCCACAATGGACAAGTCCACGGCTGCTGCCTCTGGCCGATGAACCGAGATACAGCCAGGCCCGTCTGCGAGGGCCCCACCCCGATGCACGGAAGCTCAGGGGTCCCTGAGCTCCAGGAGGCCTGACCGCACCCCCCCCAAAGGGGACCCGAGCCCACCGGCCAGAGCCCTGGCGTCTTCGCCTGCCTCCCGGCTGCCGCGCCTCAGCGGCGAGGGCCGCTCTGGAAGGGGAGAGGGTGAGGGGCGGACTCGCTCACACACAGACAATAACTGCCATGGAAACTAACCAACAAAAAGAAGATTTAGGGAGCGGGACTCCTCTGCCAGATGGAAGAGAATGGAAGGAAGAGGGAAAGGGAAGGGCATTTATGCAAGGGGCAAAAACCCACCTCAGCCCTTAATCCGTTGATCGCAGGTTTCCTCCCCCTGGGGTGGGGCTGCAGTGGGCAAAAGGCAGAGGGGTGGGGTGACCTTCTTGTGCTAGAGTCCCAAAGAGCCACCCCATACCTTTGCCTTTCCGTTCTCAGATGGGGCAGCAGCGTTCAGAGAGGGTAAGCACCTCCCTCAGAAACTCTCAGCACTGCCGGCCAAGCTAGGCGGGGTCTAGCAGGTCAAGCTGAACATTTCAGGATAGTTTGGATCACTTTGCATGGAGAAGTGACTCGCAGAAGTTTCTTAGATGAAAAGCTCGCAGAAGTTTCTTGTTATCAAGGGATAACAAAACACGGCTGCCTCTGTCCATGAAGTTAGAGCAGTGTCTGGAGTGTACAGAAAGCAGGTGCGGGCTCACAGAGATGTGGTCCAGGTCCTTCTCCTTTCTAGGACTTTGAGTTCTGTTTGGGGGCATTGACTCTGTGGAGTAAAAGAAAATCTTAACTAGGGGAACATTTTTGTATTCCCCGAGAAGGTACTGTTGGGATCAGAATGTCCCTGGGTGGCTCAGTCGGTTTAGCGTCTGCCTTCAGCTCAGGTGAGGATCTCAGGGTCCTGGGATCGAGTCCTGTGTGGAGCCCCATGTCAGGGTCCACACTCAGTGGGGAGTCTGCTTCTCCCTCTCCCTCTGCCCCTCTCCCCTGCTTGTGTGCTCTCTCTCTCTCAAACAAATAAGTAAATAAAATCTTTTAAAAATGTAACCTGAACACGAGACACCCATTCCAACTATTTAGCTGTGAGACCCTGGGCAAGTTCTTCGCCTATAAAACAGAACCAGTGGGGTTGTGAAGATTCAACGCGAGGATGTGTGTAACGGTCTTGGCGTAGCGTCTGGCCCAGCATGTTGGCCATTATCATTGCTATTGTCATCAGGCTTTGGGTCCTGTTTCCTCAGCTCTAAAACTCAGCTAGTAACACCGATCTGTCTCATGAGCGCTAAATGTGAGGACTCATTATGAGCTCAGACTTGGTGGGGTGGCTACAAGGGTCCATACATTTGTCAAAAACCATCCAATGATGGATTTTATTGTATGTAAATGACACCCCGATGTTCATGTGAGTTTATATGACCAGGTACATCAGCATGAGCATTTCAACGTAGGGAATAGTCACTCCCTCCTTATGCCCCGGGCTTCTCCCCTTAAAAGAGGGCAGAGAGTGAGTGCGAGAAGTTAAAGAGGGGGGGTGCCAGGGGGTGCTTGTACATCAGCCCTACTGATGGTGCTGGTAATGGGCCACCGATGGAGACTCGAGATATTCTGGATGTTTCCTGAGGCTTGAACATCAATCTCTCAGCTGCAGAGGCAACACCTGGGTGACCGAGTTGCCTTTAGTAACGCAGCTCCTCATTGCATGACCTGGTCTAAGGGAGCGAACAGTAATCCAGTTTGCTTTCAACATCTGTTCCGGGAGCCATTTCTTCACCATGGCCTCGCTGCCGGGACCACTCCCGTCGGAGCTGCACTTTGGCCGCTGAATAGGGTGGCATGGTGACCATTGGCTGCAGGCTGTCACAGCCAATGAAGCGTTGGCCTGGGGAGATGGCTGTCTGTCAGAGCAGCCGAAGAATGAGCTATGCACCGTATTAGAAATGCCTGAGAGATCGCTACAGCCCAATTAAAGAGAAGGTGTGTGTGTGTGTGTGTGTGTGTGTGTGTAAAGCGACTGGAGGGGGTGGAAAGTAGAATATAATTAAGAATCAAGTGAAACTGATCCCTGGAGACAGATTACAGACCACAAGCAAACAGCTTGCCTAAATGAGAGCTGCCTGGTGATGCTGGAGATTGGACCCATGCTGCCAGACGGCCCCAAACCAAAGGGAAGCTTGCTGATCCCTGTTTGTCCTGTGGGGCGATGCCTATAAATAAATAAATTCCATAATCCATAATCTGAGAATAATTTGAACGTCAATGGGTGATGGTCCATTCTAAGCAAATATTTGGAGGCACTGTCTCTGCTTTCTTCTCTGTTTTGTCCGGGACTGCAAGACTGAGTGAGACACAGATGTGAAGATAGTGATGGATGAAGATGTTTCAAACGTGAAATCCGTTTGGGAGAATTTCCCTCATGTCTCCAGTGATGCTCACGTCCGGGAGGGAAGAGAAGGGGAGGAGGCGAGACCATGACGGCAAAGGTAGCCATTAAGGTGATGGCCGCCCTAAATGACAGTTCTGAACGTGAAATCCCGGGAACGAGAGGGTCTGATGTGCAGCCCAGAACCTTTCCAATGATGAAAACGACTCTTTCGCCAGGGGTTTCCTATTAGGTGACGAAATAAAGAAATCGTGTTCCAGTTGGAATTAGCAGGCTGGGGTCCAGGTTAAAAAGCATACAAAGGCAAGCAGCCCGGAGTCAGCTGGGGTTCTGGGATACAGATAAGTCACAAAGCTGGCTTTATCTGCAGGTGTCAGGATTGATCAGCCCAGGGTCTATTTCCAAGGCTCTTCTCTACTCAGCCACCATTCCCACCCCCCCCCCAAAAAAAAAAAAAAAAAAAAAAAAAGAGGCCCAAGCTGAAATATAAAAAGGTGCTGGATCTGAAATCCTGCCTAATTTAAGCTCAGCTCACAAAGAAGGCCAGAGAGCACAGGGAGGGGTGGAAATCAAGTAAGTAAATGTCAGCCCTGCAGTTGGGTAGAAGCCATTAGCCAGGCAGAGCATCCAATTAGAAGGCATTGAATTAGAGCAGCGAGAGAGAGGCCTGACATAAGAGGGCACGGTGGGGAGGGCCAGTCGAAGTGGGCAGGAGGGAGCACGAGGCGAGGAGGCAGTCGGGAGAGGATTAGTGGAAGACGGACAAAGAGCAGGAGCAGACACCTTCCAAACGACAGAGCCCCCAGTCCAGACACCCTTTACGAAATGCCCACATGATGCCTTTGTCCTCCCCCAAATCCTGTCTCAGGGAACCCAGCCATCCTATGGGCTATTTTGGAAAAGATTTCTCCCTTCTGCCTGAACCCAGAGACAGAATGGGTAGCTCTCAGCCACTCCGGGGTTCACAGGACAGACAAAGGAGGGGAGCAAATCCCTTGGCGAATAGTGCCCGGGATATTTCATTTTTCCACTTTTCAGTCCAAACCTACTCAAACAGATGCGGAAATGCACCTGTCTGCCTGCACACACAAGAGAACCTCGTTCACGGGGACATGTTTTCATTTAATGTTATCATAATTATTTTATTTTGTAATGTGTTTGTTAATGTTGTCTTTTTTTTTTCCTTCTTATAAACTCGTGTTCCTTTGTCCAGAGAAGGAAAAGATGAATATCTCTCCCCTTTCTCCTAAATGGGAAGATTTCAGATTAAGTCTCTTAAAAGCCGCATATGTCAGGGATGCCCATGTGTCACTGATTGCAAGATTAAAGGGGAGGGGTCCACTCTGAAATGAAAATAGAAAGTAGCTTTGATTTAGGACAATCAAGTCTCTTTTTTTTTTCACTTAACGCATAGCTACTGGGCTCCTCCTGAGCCCAACGCATGAGGTGGCATCTCAGGTCCGGTCTGTGTGCTTGGGAAGTTTTCAGGCTGCAGAGGGGATAAAACAGAGGACATACGTCTCCAGAGTGGAAGGAGACATGTGTTAAGTGACATACGATCAACCTGTTTTTTGGAGGTGGAGAGGAAGAAGAAATCATAATTATCTGAGAGTACCAGAGAACACGGTGTTTGGTTTTTTTAAAGATTTTATTTATTTGAGAGGGTATGAGTGGGGAGAGGGGTGGAGGAAGAGGGAGAACCAGACTTCCTGCTGAGCAGGGAGCTGGACGCAGGGTTCGATCCCAGGACCCTGGAATCATGACCTGAACTGAAGGCAGATGTTTAAGCGACTGAGCCACCCAGGCATCCCCCAGAGAACACCTTGTAAGAGAGGTAGTCTCTGAACCAGGTTCTTCAAAGGCGTGTCGGATTTTGGCAAAGTAGAGCGGAGGGCATTCGAGCAGAGATAAAGCAGGTCCATGTTTGCAGACTGACTATAGGTGGTCAGATAAAATACAAGACACCTGGTTAAATTTGAATATTTAGAGTATACTAAGAAATTGTTTGCCATTTTATTTTAAGATTTTATTTATTTATTTGACAGAGATAGAGACAGCCAGCGAGAGAGGGAACACAAGCAGGGGGAGTGGGAGAGGAAGAAGCAGGCTC
>NC_048225.1:104573915-104628107 GCF_002007445.2 Ailuropoda melanoleuca
TCTTCCTCTCCCACTCCCCCTGCTTGTGTTCCCTCTCTCGCTGGCTCTCTCTGTCAAATAAACAAATAAAATCTTTAAAAAAAAAAAAAAGAAACATATTAAAAAAAATAAAAATAGAGGGGCACCTGGGTGGCACAGTCTTAAGCGTCTGCCTTCGGCTCAGGGCGTGATCCCGGTGTTATGGGATCGAGCCCCACATCAGACTCCTCCGCTGGGAGCCTGCTTCTTTCTCTCCCACTCCCCATGCTTGTGTTCCCTCTCTCGCTGGCTGTCTCTATCTCTGTCAAATGAATAAATAAAATCTTAAAAAATAAATAAATAAATAAATAAATAATAAAAATAGAAAAAGAAAAAATTTTTTGTATCAGTACTTCTTTTTTTTTTTGTCTAATAATATTCCATTGTATCGACATGACACATCTTTTTCTCTATTCTCCAGTTGATAGGGTCTCTTTGACGGGGTGATGAAAACGTTCTAAAGTGGATTGTGGTGCTGTTGCACAGCTCTGTTTGATAAAAGCCACTGAATCGTACACTTTAAATAGTTGAATTGTATGGTATGTTAATTATATCTCTAAAGCTTTTGTTTTGTTTTTTTGTTGTTTATTTATTTATTTTAATGATTTATTTTAGAGAGAGAAGGCATGCACGCGCACCCATGTGGGTGGAGGGTGGTGGGTTGCAGAGAGAGAGGGAGAGGGAGCATCTTAGGCAGACTCCCCACTGAGCTCAAAGCCCGTTGCAGGGCTCAATCCCATGACCCCAAGGTCATGACCTAAGCCGGAATCAAGAGTCTATCAACCAACTGAGCCACCCAGTCACCCTTTTTTTTTTGTTTTTTTTTTTGAGAGCCAAGCTGTCAGCATCACGTAGATACGGGTTTCTATCCCAGTTCTCCACTTGATCTTGAATAAAGATCTGGGTCTTTCTGGGTCTTATTTTTCTTCATCTGTAAAATCAGGATTATTGGGACCTATTTCACAGCGCTGCTGAGAGAAGTAAATGAAATAATGCCTGTAAAAACACTTAGCACAGCTCTAGGCGCACGATATGCTTTTAACTAATGTTACCTATGCCACTAAGATTGGTGAGTACCAACTTCTTGTGTGACCACAGACCACGCTTACTTCTAGCACCTTAACTGACTTCTAGCACCTTAATTTATACAAAAGCATGCTCTGGAAACTTCATGGGTCTGTGAATACGTTTAAGGAAGTTACAACTGTGTCTTTCCATATAGCATTTCAAGATGAGAAAGTACACTTCTCAATTGTTGAAACCCAATCCTTAGACAAACAAACAAACAAACAAAAAGACACCCAAGGTTTAACTTTGGTTAAAAGTTTCACAGCAAATTCAGCATGGGGCCTTTAGGTCAATGGCACACCTTTGAGTGGAATCCAATGAAGACATCGTTGGTAGGTGTGTGATTGACTAAAAGCGGGTAGAACCAGGACCAGGACAGCAAGGAAAATTCTGCCAGTTTCTCCAGCCTCCACATGTGTTTATTTTTCCGTCATTTAAATGTGAACCATGAAAAGTAAGCATTTGTATTTACACGTGCAAGGTATGTTGTGAAAACATAATTGCTTATGAACATACGAGAAGATTGGAAAACAATGTAAAAAAGCAAAGAGCAAAAAAGAAATCATGTAGAGTAGCAACTTTAATAGTTTAACTTTCTTCTAATCCTCTTGTCCGACTTAAATGGGGAAAGGCTTACAAGTGTAGAGAAGACAACCAAAGGGATCTCAACTGGGGCAGAGAAACACGGCCTGTATTAAGAAGAAACGCTGCCTTTTGAATACCTGCGATGTACAGAGATTTTCCATATATTATCTACCGCACCAAACCCATGTGGGGGGGGATTATTTCAGCTCCCGCTTTATAGATGAGAAAACAGAAAGCCCAGAGTGAGTTTCCCAAGATCAGAGGTAGGAGGCAGTCACACCAAAACCTGAGTCTGATGCCGCACAGAAGCTTCTCCGCCGTCTACGACACGTCCCTGGGGCCTCTCCTACTTGGCCTGGTTCTCCAGTGAAGACCAATCGTTAAGCCACACCCCCTCCTCTTCCCTGAGCTTGATCATTTGGAGTGTTTTTTTTTTTAAGATTTTATTTATTTATTCGACAGAGATAGAGACAGTCAGAGAGAGAGGGAACACAAGCAGGGGGAGTGGAAGAGGAAGAAGCAGGCTCATAGCTGAAGAGCCTGATGTGGGGCTTGATCCCATAACGCCAGGATCACGCCCTGAGCCGAAGGCAGACGCTTAACTGCTGTGCCACCCAGGCGCCCCTCATTTGAAGTGTTTTAACCTTCCCCATGGAGTTGCCTTCACCTAAGGCAACTCATTTCCACCCTTGGCGGCCACTGTGCCTGTGTCCCTCCCCCAGGGAATCTGATGTAATTGGTCTGGGGTACAGCCCGGGGTCAGAGAGCACTTAAAAGGTCTCCAAGTGGGGCACCTGGGTGGCTCAGTCGGTTGAGCGTCCGACTCTTGGTTTGGGCTCAGGTCACAATCTGGGGGTCCTGGGACTGAGCCCTGTGTCGGCTCTGCACTCGGTGTGGAGTCTGCTTGTCCCTCTCCCTCTGCTCCTCCCCACTCCCCCCCCTCAAATTAAAAGGAAAAAAAAAAGTCCCCAAGTGATTCTAATGCGCAGCCAGGCTGAGGACCACTGGATCAGGGGACTCCGTGTGGTAAGGATTCTGAGCCTCCAGTCCAAACCCGCATCGTGAAGGACTCCGGGGAGATGCGCCATCTCCACTCGCAGTGGCCAGATCAGATTTGCCCAGAAGCTGCCAGGCCTTTAAGAGAAAGAAGAAAAATACTCCCTTACCAGGCCTAAAGGCAGCCAAGACTCCTGCATTGTAGGCTCCTGTTAGATAAGAAGTCCAAGCCCCGGGCTCTCCCCGCCAGCAATCGCCAGGTCAGGCAGTTGCTTAACCAGTTCAATAGTTGTGCGAACAAAATGCACCCAGGAGCACTTTGTGGAATTTGATGCGAGGAAAACCGGCTCCCCACCCCCCCACCTGCGTGCTGGCCGGGATGGAGAGACAGCGGATTCAGCAGCCTACCTCTCTCATCCGGCTTCTCTGACGCTGCAAGAGCAAGGAACGACTTGGCCCCCTGAACAGGCTGGGAGGATCTGGGGCATTTTGGGTAGCACAGGAGAAAGACATCCAAGGAGAATGACAGGAAGGCAACCGGGAGCTGGAGGAGTCAGAACCCAAGGGGGCTTTCCCCCGGGGTTTCTCTACTGTTTGGAAGACACTCTGCCCATCTTAGGGGTGGTGGAAAAGAAAAGCAGAATTTTAACTTTCCGAATTTTAGCCCTCATATTCACATTAATTGAAGGATAAAGTTCACCTTCCTCTCTCCCCTTTCAGGATCCCCATGTATATTAACAGCTATTTTTTTAATAAAGATTTTTATTTATTTATTTATTTATTTGACAGAGAGAGAGATAGCCATCGAGAGAGGGAACACAAGCAGGGGGAGTGGGAGAGGAAGAAGCAGGCTCCCAGTGGAGGAGCCCGATGCAGGGCTCGATCCCAGGACCCTGGGATCAGGCCCTGGGCCGAAGGCAGACGCTTAACGACTGAGCCACCCAGGCGCCCCATGTTAACAGCTATTTTAATCTCAAAATCATTTACCCAGAAACCTCAACTATCCAGTTCAAAAACACATGGGCTTGACTTCTGCGATGGAGGTTCCGGCCCTCGTTTTGAGCCTCTTGACCTACATTTTCTTCCCAGTCCTTATTAGAATTGTGTTCCCACTACCATTTCCCAGATCCGTACTCTCCGTCAGCACCGGTTAGGCACTGGAGACTCGTCGAGGATCCAGACACGGCCTGGGTGCTCGGAGTTCACGATCTAGTTGAAAGCTACACATTCCCCCTCTACCGGGTGGTGAGTCCGACTACGCTAAGAGATATAATAATAATAATAATAATAATAATAATAATAGGGGTGCCTGGGTGACTCAGCCATTAAGTGCCTGCCTTCAGCTCAGGTCGTGATCCAAAGGTCCGAGGATGGAGCCCCGCATCGGGCTCTCTGCTCAGTGGGAAGCCTGCTTCTCCCTCTCCCACTCCCCCTGCTTGTGTTCCCTCTCTCGCTGTCTCTCTCTCTGTCAAATAAATAAATAATAAAACCCCAATCAATTCTACTAAGTCCAGTGAGAGGGTTTCTCCATGTTAGTTTGTAAGCTCCTAGAGGGCTACTCTGGTGAAATCTGAAACTGCACTCCCCACCCCCCCACCCACCCCATACTTCAGAGGGCAGAGAGAGACCAAGGAAGAGGCAGGCCACTCCAAGTTGGGCGATGACAGTTTTAACAAGTAAAGGGAACTTACTCGGGAGGCTTGTCTCGGGCAGCGGCAAGATGAACGGATCCCCGCAGCCGGCCCCCACATCTGAAAGTTATAGAGAGAGGCTGTAACTGGGATCAGGCAAGCATACTGGCCAGCTTTTCTCAACACCACATCACCATCTCAGGGCTACATCCTTGGAGCAGCCTCTGGGAGTGGAAAAGGCAAGGGGAACCCACATTCTGAGGACAGGGGAGGGGGTGAGGAGCCTCTGAGTACCCGGGTCCAGCTCACCCATCAACTGGCAGCCACATCTTCTCGAGGACCTTCCACAACCTCCCAGCCTCCAGAAGATTACAGCCAGAAGGTTCACATGAGGGGAAGAACTGCTCGAGATAGTGATAGTCTGAAAGCAGAGGAAAAAAAACAAAACAAACCAACAGCTCAGGAAGCACAGCAGTCTGGGGCCATGGAGTGCAGGGCAAGCTGTCTTACCGTCGTCTGTGGGCAGTGCTATCGAACACGCAATGAAATATGAGCAATAACAGTTATGGCTTGTTGCTAGATGCCACGCCATGTGCTCTGGTATAGACGGCTTCAGGGAGCCCTCACAGCAACCCCGCGCGACCATCAGTTCCCCACTTAGCAGAGGGAGGACAGCAGTCCAGCCACACAGCCTCACGGCCCCCTGGCTGGCAGGTGCAGGGTCAGAATTTGAGCCCAGGTCTGTCTCTCTTTCCACCCATCCCCAAAGTGATGCTCACGGTTATGAAGTCAAAAGCACGTAAGAGGTGGCAGGGAGGCCCTCGTTTGACTGAGGAGGAAACAAAAGGGAAAGGCATTCCAAATACACGAAATTATATTTATTAAGGTTCTTGGCTTCAAAAGGCAAAGAAGGGTATAACATTTCAGGAAGATTTCCACCAAATATTATCCCCATAACCCTGTCACAGGCTGGGCTCCCCGGGCACAGAGCCTGAGGAGGGACTTGGGGTCTATGACTTGTTAAGAAGTGTTCTTAAGGGGGGCGCCTGGGTGGTGCAGTCGTTAAGCGTCTGCCTTTGGCTCAGGGCATGATCCCAGCGTTCTGGGATCAAGCCCCACGTCAGGCTCCTTCGCTGGGAGCCTCCTTCTTCCTCTCCCACTCCCCTGCTTGTGTTCCCTCTCTCGCTGGCTGTCTAAATAAAATCTTTAAAAAAAAAAATTAAAAAAAAAAGTGTTCTTCAGGGGTGCCTGGGTGGCTCAGTTGGTTGAGCGGCCAACCCTTGATTTCGGCTCAGGTTGTGATCTCAGGGTAGTGGGATCGAGCCCTGTGTTGGCTCCAGGCTCAGCGCAGAAGTCTACTTGTCCCTCTCCCTCCGCTCCTCCCCCCACCACCTGCTTTCTCTCTCTCTCTCTCTCAAATAAATAAATACAATCTTAAGAAAATAAAGATTCTCTCTACCTCTCTCTCTGCCCCTCCTCCCTCTAAAAATAAAAAAGAAATGTTCTTCCGAAAGATCTGTAAGGCTCTGAAGCAGGACAAAGGGAAAGACCCACACGGAGCTTTGGTCCCAGGCACACTATAGCCCTGGCCAGATTCATGGTAGATGGGTGGGCAGGCAGGGTCGTCTGGATCATAAGTAAAATGGCAGAATTGTCCTCTCCCCACCTTAATGCCAAGGGGCTGCTCTTTCGTTTTTCCG
Organism: Ailuropoda melanoleuca; assembly: GCF_002007445.2. Classification (NCBI taxonomy): domain Eukaryota; kingdom Metazoa; phylum Chordata; class Mammalia; order Carnivora; family Ursidae; genus Ailuropoda; species Ailuropoda melanoleuca. Next base: position 104,579,914 of record NC_048225.1, read on the forward strand.
TATCAGTGAGTCATTGGCTGTGGGCTGCCCGGGGTGGGTGTAAACTAAGCAGGAGAAGTGGCCCTAAGCAGCTGAAGACAAGTCTCAGAGAGAGGGGTCCTCCGTGAGCTTTTAGCAACCTACCCACACAGCAGGGCGGGGTGCACTGGGCTAGGGAAGGAAATCCGGGCCAAGCCCCAGAACAGCACCCACTGACATACTCCGGACAAGGTGTAACCTCTGTCTGTGTCTTTGCTTTCCCCACTGGATCGGGAGCTTCTGGGCCATTAGATCTCAGTCCCTGGCACAAAGCTTGGCACATAACAGGCTCTCTGTAAATACCAGCGGAATGACTCACAGGAGGAAAATTGCCACTGCTTTCAAAGAGGCCAACTACAGTTATCTGGAAAAAGTTGCCAGCTAAGTGAGGTATCACTGGGCTTAGGGCCACGCTGGAGCTCAAGAGAGGACGGGCAGAAAGACTCATTGAATATGGGGCCACAGACTTCCTTCGGCAGCCGGGTTTGCTGAGACTGCAGATCTATTCATCTAAGCACTACTGCTCCCCCACTTTGAGAGAGCATATCACATCAAAAAGAACCTTTTGATGGCTTCTCACAAGCAGGAGACATATGTGCTGTCACTGAGAATTAATTGTCGAAAGCCTAGCCTAAGGAAATGCCCAATTTTCTTCTTTTGCTAGCAGATTTGGTAGGAGCAAGAAGTAGACTGGCAGATGATTAGTGATGTGTTCTCTACACCTCTCCAAATGGCCTACTTTTGCAAGCAGCGTCCCACCTTTAAATAAAGCTGCTAGCAAATGCAGAAAGCTGTCTGTGTTCTCTTGCCAAGTTGCAGTATTGGAGTTATAAGTGAAATACAGGAGACCTCTAGAATCCGCATGGCCGCTACTATTCTGATAAAGAAAAATCCTTTGACCCCGGGATCTCACATCCTGGGATACACTTTCACTTTCCACACTTATCAAAAATCAAGAAAGATGCACGATCCTGTCTGACCCCTGGATATGGTTCCAGGAACGGACACCAGATACAGTGGGGGAAGTAGATTGGTGTGGAAACAAAAATCAAGAGATGGAAGGCATCAAATGAGATGGGGCTGTTAAGGGCTATTTTCACTAGGTCTCCGTTAAAATCAAACAAAATAATGGTAAGCATTAGTGGAATTTGGAGGGTGAAAAGGACTTTGGGGCTAGAAAATGCACATGAGTACCTCAAATCTCGGATGGGCTCTGCTAGAACGACCCCAAGATTGATGCCCACGTAACCACCTGTTACAGCAGTTACAGTACCTGAGTGGACCCTTCCTGTTTTGGAATGTTCTGGTCGGGTTCCCATGGGCACAATGTGGAAAGTTGAGGGTTTATCCAGATGCGGCCCATCTGGAGTGGCATGCTGGCAAAGAAAGAAGAAGAGGACAGCCGGTGATACAGAGTGGCATTTACACAGAGGGAGAGCACTGGAGAGCTGCAAGTAGGATGTAAACGCTAGATGTACTTTGTTTGGCCCACAGTTTGGTTGTTTTGGGGTTTTTTGGTTTGTTTGTTTTTTTTTTAACAAATTTTGAATGAGTTGCCAATTTGAAGAATTCAGAGATTTCACCTAAATATCCAGAATTTTTGCTTTTCTGGAAACATCTACCATATTGCAGGCGCCACACCTTGGTCAGGCTGGGGAGCCACTCCCCCTCCGGCGTAATGTGTGCGCTGCAGGTCACTGGGCTCACACTTCCCTTAACGCGCCTTTCTTGGCCCTTATGGGTGGGTGAGCTCGAGACCCCTGATACTGCGAGCAAATGCTGTGGATAATTGCTTGGCTTCTTTTTTCTTTCTTTTTGTTTAATTGTAGTAAAATACACACAAAATTTACCATTTTAACCATTTTTCAGGGTACAGGTCGTGACGCAGCACTCCCACACCGCCGTCCATCTCCAGAATGTCTTTCGTCCTCCAAAATGGAAACTCTGGGCCTATTCAACAACCCTCCACACCCCCTTGGCAACCACCATTCTACTTCCTGTCTCTAGGAATCGAACTCTTCTAGGTACCTCGTGGAAGGGAAGTCCTCCAGCGTGTGTCCTTTTGTGACAGTCTCACTTCACTTAGCACAATGTCTTCGAGAAGCCTCATGGCTTAGTTTCTGACACAGAATTCTGGGGCTCAGTTTATGGATGAAACTGAGACCCCCGGAAAGCCCTACATTCCTATAAGCAGCAGGGGGCCCAGCTGGGATGGGAACCTGGATCCTCTCAGTCCCTACTCAGGTCACTTTTCCTCCATATCGCCCTCCTCCTTCTCCTCCTTCAGCTTCTTCTTCATTTCAGATTTTATTTATTTATTTGAGAGTGAGAGAGAGAGCACAAGCAGAGGGAGCAGCGGAGGGAGAAGCAGGCTCCCCACTAAGGAGGGAGCCCTACCTGGGGCTCGATCCTGCAACCCCGGGATCATGACCTGAGTTGAAGACAGACGCTTGACCCACTGAGCCGTCCAGGCGCCCCACCTTGCTCCTCTTAGACCAGATTTCGACTCCCCAGTAGGGTATGTAGGAAAGACTGGTCTTCACCACCGCAGAGGTATCCTTGTTCATGCGGGTTGTGAACCCACCCTTCCCCTGGTTGGCCCCTTGGAGGGGTTGCCCAACATCAGTCTCATGAAAGGGAAAGAGGTGCCGTCGAATCAGGACAGTGATGGACATTAATAACCTATTCCCCTCCTAAGGGCCAAAACACAGTTGCAACCAAAAAAGAAAGAAAAAAAAAAGACAAACTCACCCTGTCCCCTTCGCATACGTTTAGTGAATCCCTGAGCTCCAAAGAGGAATTTAACAATGGCTCTCTAGGAAATTGTAGCTGTCATATGGTTCTTATTGCCAGGAAATGAGGAGAGCCGCCCTCATTCATGTCTTAATGTTTCTAGAATAACCCCCTCTGGTTCTCCGGAGATTGATTCTCGAGGCTACACCCCCCACCCCCACCCTAACATGCAGGAGCCATTATTTTGCAGCAAAGGTGGTCCTCTAAAGCTGAGGGGGAGCTCGGGTAACCACGCTGACGAGTACGCATCTGTTCTCCTCGCTGCTGCCCCTCGAGGATCTGCCCCTGCTCTGTGCTCACCTGCTTTGCCAGAAGGCACTGGAAGGACATGGGAACAGGCTGCCTACCCATGGGGCACGGGAGCCCTGGGTGACAGCGGTGCTGGCGTTCTGTACTCTCTTAACAGGTTCATTCCTTCTTGAGCAAGCTTGTTAAAAGCTAATTGGCTTCCATCTCATGTTCTGCCACGCAGGTGTCCGTGGGGGGGTGCCTTCCCCTCCAAGCACATACTATGCTGACTAGGCACGTTCTCATTTCAGTCTTGAGATCATTTCTTATTTCAGAAAAGAGTAAAGTTAAATTTTACTCCACACATCAGCCTCGTCACATTACTCTAATCAACAAGACTTTTCTTGGTGGGGTGGGGGTGGGGCTTGGAGAGAGAAGGAAGGGGGGGGAGGCAAGAAAAGGCAAGCTCCCCAACGTCAATAATGCTTTTCCTTGCATGAGGAAATACCCTCAGCTAGTATAGATATGAATAATGCGGTCTAGCACTTCCCTATTTATGACTGTGGCGATGAAAATAACTTGGTACTTCACCAATTATTTTTAAGAAGTGGTAGCACAGTGTTTCTTTGAATGTTGAAAACCAGAAATAGAGCCTTTAAGAATTTCTTCCATCTGCCAGCCTGGATGTTGGCTGGGTAGAGATTTTAACAGCACGCATGTGATGGGATGGGCCTCCTCGCCCCGTATGTGGAGCGCAAGCCCATGAAGGCCAGCACCCCTCTGTGACATGCAATTAGCTGAACTCTGCTTGCCAGCCAGCGCTCCTCCACGGAACTGTTTGGCAATGGCGGGGGGGGGGAGCCCCCTGTCTGGGCAGCAGGTCTTCCCCGGAGGTAAGTGGTGACATGTGCAGGAAGGAGCTGCTCTGGGAACGACAGCCTGTGACAAGGGTAAACACGGCATAATGAGGTGATTGGGAATGCCTTACAGCAGCGGCTTGCTCATTTTAGGAACTTCTCACAGGGATGAAAAGGAGGCAAAATCTGGGGTATTGGTTTTGTGATTTCACATGTCTATTTGGGTTGGAATCGGCTTAAAAAGGAATTGGGCTCGTTCTGCATGGAGTGAAGCCGGCACTTTGAGAAGAGATCCAGAGATGATTAAGAGACAGGCCCCAACCCAAGGAGCTCCTGGATTTGTAGGGGAAAGCAGACGAGTAGTTAGGACTGGAAAAATACAACATCCTGATGGCTGGGAGTTTGCTCTTGATGAGAGGAGAATAAATCTCTCGACAGATTCCCTTTCTATTACTGAGACTAGTGGGAGAGTGAGCCCTGCCTGGGAATGTGATTTGGCCCAAGGTAAGAAAATTTCAGTGTCATGGCTTCTGCCGGATCCACACGCTGCTGGAGGTGGGGTGGGGGCGGGTAGGTGCCTCTGTTACTCTGTTGGGCAGAGCACCCATATGGGCTCAGTTCTCTCCTGCCCACATTTTAGCTTCCTCGTTACGTCTGGAATTTCAGAAAAGCCTGGTACATAGCTCGTGTTAGAGTATTGTGAAGACTTTGGACACAGGGCAGTGGTGGAAGTGGCCTTCTCTGCTCCAGCCCTCTGCCGAGGTCAGCTTGGGAATGGCACTTTCCTACTGAGGACACTGGTCTTGGGAGGACAGTCAGCTCCACTCCCCAAACACACTTTCCCCCCATGACCAGGGGAAGGTGAGCCTTGAAGAGAGGGTCATGAAATACTTGGGTCACATCACCAATATTCACAAAACAGGGCAAGTGCATTTTTAGGGGTTTTAACGGTTTCCTTTCATCCCCCACCCTATTTGCTCTGGGCAACCGTGGCCACTCCTTTCCTCCCCAGGTGGCCCAAGCAGGTGCCCCGTGGCTGCTCTCTGGATGGATGTCTTCTCTGCCGCCCTTGCTCCCACCGCATTGCTACATTTGCTGCCCTTGCCACGGGCACCCATGGTGGAGTGCGTGTCACCGTGAGCTGCCTCTCGCAAATGCTGGGCTACCCTCTCCTGCTGCTGCCAGGGCCCACCACACCGAGAACTGCGGTGCCCTCCCCACATCCCTGGGGCTTTTGACAAATAGCTCCTTTGGTTTGATGTCTCTTTAAGAAGCACTCTCCCTAGCTCTCCAGAGAAGCCGGGAAGCCTGGGAACAAAATAGGAGACAATTAGGGAGGCAGGGAGTGTTAGTTCTCTCTCTCTCTCTCTCTCACTCTCTCGCTCTCTTTTTTTTTTTTTTTTTAAGATTTTACCTATTTATTTGACACACAGAGAGAGGCAGGTGGAGGGAGAGGGAGAAGCAGACTCCCTGCTGAGCATGGAGCCAGATGCGGGACTCGATCCTGAGACCCTAGGACCATGACCTGAGCCAAAGGCAGACAGATACCCAACCGAGCCACCCAGGTGCCGGGAGAATGTTATTTCTTAGAGGCGTTCCTCTTCTCGTGCTCTCGCCTCCGAGTCAAGTTCAGACTCCTTAATCTGGTCCCTAAGACCATGATCTGAATCCTGCCTTCCTTCTGGCCCCATTTCTCACCACCTGCCCTTCCTTTTCCTTGTGGTTCCCCAAACTTGCCTGCTGTCTCTCACATACTCTTCTCCATAAATACTGCGCCCTTCACCTGAAGTTGGTTCTTGTAGCCTCACCCACTTTTCTCCCCCTTCTTGTGACCGCCTCCTGCTGGATTCGGTGATACTTCTCCAGGGAGCTATCCACGTGCGCTCCCAGCATCTGTGCAAGCTGCCCTCTTATGTGCTCCCAGGGCACCTGTCCTACAGTCTCATTGTGGTGTCTGCTGGCATCCCCAGGTCTCTATCAGAATGCGTGTTCCTTGAGAATAGGGACCATACTTTATATTGATTTTATCTGTCATTCTACTGAGAGTGTGCAGGAGGGGTGAAATAAATTATTGAATGAATGCATGAATGGTGAAACATTTCCTGGAATCAAACTTGTATGCCTGAGTTCCTTCCTTTCAGACAAGTTTTTCCCAAAGGGGGAACCAGCCCCCACAGTTCATAGACTCCGGATGGATCTACCCCACTAGTCCTCTGGCCTGACTCTTAGGGTCAGCCTGACTGAGGCTTGAGCCAGGGCTCTTCCTACATAAGCATCTAATAGTGATGGACCACAGCTGTGCTTTTTAAACCTTAATATGTGTGGGAATCCTGGGATCCTGTGAAAATGCATGTTCCAGCTTAGTAGGTGAGGGTAGGTCCTGAGATGCTAATGCCACTGGTCGGGGACCCACACCTTGAGTGGTAAGGAGCTAACCAGGTGCCTTGTGCAGTCTCCTCAACTGATCCCAGGATTCCAATTTATAAAAATTAATTGGCAAAAGTGGAAAGTACTGAAGCAGTCTTTGTAGGAGACATTTGGGTTTTTTAATGCTTCATTATATTAAGAACAGAAGTGTCCTTTTTTAAGAACACGTGACCATCACTGTAGGTTGCTTCCTCCTATTCCTTTTTTTTTTTTTAAGATTTTATTTATTTATTTGACAGAGACAAAGAGAGAGCCAGCGAGAGAGGGAACACAAGCAGGAGGAGTGGGAGAGGGAGAAACAGGCTCCCTGCAGAACAGGAAGCCCAATGAGGGGCTCAATCCTAGAACCCTGGGATCATGCCCTGGGCCGAAGGCAGATGCTAAAGGACTGAGCCACCCAGGCGCCCCTGCTTCCTCCCCTTCTTATACCAAATCCTCTTCTCCCTTGTCTGTCTCATACAGAGGCTGCTAAAGCTCAAATGCTCACGCTCCCAGCCTCCCTTACTGTTCTTATGGGTGGGATCTTATTGTTCTTACAGATAGGGATGTGGTTAGCCCTTGCGTTCTGCCTTAAATGTTAATGCACTGGCCTGAGCTGCAGAGCTGATTTCAGCAGTTCAAAGACAGCACGCCAGCAACTTTGCGATTCTCTCAGCCTTTCTCATACGCTTTTAGCTCATGGTCACAGAATAGCTGCTGCTGCTCAGTAAGATCGAACCTCTCTCTCTCTCTTTAAAGTAATCTCTCTTTTTTTTTTTAAAGATTTTATTTATTTATTCGACAGAGATAGAGACAGCCAGCGAGAGAGGGAACACAAGCAGGGGGAGTGGGAGAGGAAGAAGCAGGCTCACAGCGGAGGAGCCTGATGTGGGGCTCGATCCCATAACGCCGGGATCACGCCCTGAGCTGAAGGAAGATGCTTAACCGCTGTGCCACCCAGGCGCCCCTAAAGTAATCTCTTATCCAGTGTGGGGCCTGAACTCACCACCCCGAGATCGAGAGTCACATGCTCTACCCTTTGAGCCAGCCAGGTGGCCCCAACATCTCTTAATATCACTGAGTATCTAGGCAGTTTCAGATTTATTTGGTCATATTTTTTTCTACAATTCATTTATTTGAATCAGAATCATATTATGTTTGATTACTTTTAACAATATGATATCTTAAGCTCCAAATTTCTTTTTATGAAAAAAAAATAAATTCTTGCTTAAGCCCCCTTACCAGAGTTTTATGGCCCTTGCAGTCAAATTCTAATACAGTATTACCATTTTGAAATATTAAACTTTATTCTCTCTCATTAGCAAATTAACACACCCTGTTTATAGAAATCTTTAAAAATGTGGAAAAGTAGGAGTAAGGAAAAGAAAATTGGAGAATCCCATCATTGAAGTACTGTTAACATTTTTGTGTATTTTCTTGTGGTATTGTTTGCACAGTTGGGGTAACACAGTAATAACAAATCCGTGTCTTTTGTGTACCATTAAAAAAAAGTAAGTTTAAAAAAATTTTTTTTAAACTAAATTACAGATGGGGCACCTGGTTGGCTCAGTCAGTAGATATGCAACTCTCAATCTTGGGGTCATGAGATTGAGCCCCATGTTGGGTTTAGAGTTTTCTTAAAAAAAAAAAGTATATTAAGGGTGATGAAAATATTCTGAAATTGACTGTGGTGATGGCTGTACAACTCTATGAATATACTAAAGATCATTGAATTGTACACTTTAGGTGAATTGTATGACTTGTAAATTGTATCTTAATCAAGTTGTTATTACATCTTTATAAGTAAACATTTTCTTTTATGATAAATTCATTGTTAGTATTTTTAATTGTTGTGTAATCTATCAAGGGGCTGTACTTCCACTTATCAAACTATTTCCTTTTTTTTTTTTTTAAGACTTTATTTATTTGTTTGACAGAGAGACAGCCAGCGAGAGAGGGAACACAGCAGGGGAGTGGGAGAGGAAGAAGCAGGCTCATAGCGGAAGAGCCTGATGTGGGACTCGATCTCGGTACGCCGGGATCACGCCCTGAGCCTAAGGCAGACGCTTAACGACTGCGCTATCCAGGCGCCCCCTATCAAACTATTTCCTGTAGTTGGATATTGGATGGTTCTACATTTTGGTTACCATAAAAATTGTTACAGTCAACTTCTTGCTACTTAAGACTTCTCTTGGGGCCCCTGGCTGGCTCAGTCAGTAGAGCATGTGACTCTTGATCTCAGGGTCATGAATTCGAGCCCCATGTTGCATGTAGAGTTTACTTAAAAAAAAAAAAAAAGACTCAGGGGCACCTGGTGGCCCAGTCGGTTAAGGGTCTGCCTTTGGCTCAGGTCATGATCCCAGGGTCCTGGGATGGAGCCCCATGTCGGGCTCCCTGCTCAGTGGGGAGTCTGCTTTTCCCTCTTCCCCTGCGGCTCCCCTTGCTTGTGCTCTCTCGCTCACTCTCTCTCTCTGTCAAATAAATAAGTAAAATATTAAAAAAAAAAAAAAAGACTTCTTGGGGCATCTGGGTGGCTCAGTCGTTGAGCTTCTGCCTTCGGCTCAGGGCGTGTTCTGGAATCGAGCCCCGCATCAGGCTCTTCTGCTGGGAGCCTGCTTCTTCCTCTCCCACTCCCCCTGCTTGTGTTCCCTCTCTCACTGGCTGTCTCTCTCTCTGTCAAATAAATAAATAAAATCTTTAATAAAAATGAATAAATAAATAATAAATAAATAAATAAAAAGACTTCTCACTATAACTTAACTATACTTAACTATAGAGAACAAACTGCTGGTTACCAGAAGGGAGTTGCGTGGGGGGATGGGTTAAACAGGTAGGTGATGGAGATTAAGGAGGACACTTGTGATGAGCACTGAGTGTTGTACGGAAGCCTGGAATCACTATACTGTACACTCGAAACTAATATTGCACTATATGTTAACTAGCTGAAATTTAAATGAAAACTCTAAAACGTGAGGGGGTGGGGAAGACTTCTCTGTATGTAGGATTAGCTCCAGGAAGTAGAAATATGTGCCGAAATGTAACATTGCTTGAGCATTTCTTGAAGGCTTACTACCAATCAGGTGAGGGCCACACTAAGAACTTTGTATGAATTATTTCTTCAAATTCTTCATCCCTTAGAGGTCTGTTGTATCTCTACTTTCAGAAGTTGAAACTGAAGCACAGAGAACAACTAACTCACCCAAGGTCACAAAGCCAATAATAGAGGAGCCTCGTGCCTCCCCAGCAAGGCCTGCTCCCAGAGGCCACGAGGCTCACATGCCCCCAGCCGGCATTAATTTCTTCAAACCTTGCTAGTGTCAATGGCGAAAATGCTGTCTTGTTCTAAATTGTTTTTCTTCCACGACTGGTGATGCTGGCTGTGGCTTTGTGTTTGCCGAACTGGACACATTCCTTTTCTGTTAATTACCTGTTCCTGTTGTGGCCTTTCCCATACTTGACTATACCACTGGAAGAGGGAGTAAAGTGGGACCTATGGGCTTACCACCGTAGTTCAAAAGGAAAACACCAGGCATGGTTTTCTTTTCAGAAGTACGCTCAAATGTGGCAGTGCTTTTAATGATGGCCAGCACGACACAGGGAATTCCCTATCCTCGAGCTCTTCGACAAGAGCACCTTGTTCTCTCCCTCATTCCTGCCACCGTGGATGCTGGTTACAATTCGTTGTGACTTTTGGCATTTCCCTCTACCTCCCTGGCCCATTTCCTCCTCTTGAAACATGACTGGTGAACTAGACAGCACGGAAGGCCCCTTCGGCTTTGAAATTATGAGCCTGGGTATGGATCTGTGAGCGCACAGAGCAGCAAGCAAGCTGGTTATGGGGCGGGGCATCCCCAATGGAGCAGTCTCTGTTCTTTCCTGCAGCCGGAGGGCTCAGCAGGGCTCAGGGGCTCGCTCATTGCTCTGTTCCTAAAGCACTCAGCCAAAGAACGGCTTCCTTTCCACCGTTACGTAGACAAAGATCACGATGACGAAGATGCCAAGCACAGCAAGCTTCAAGCCTGCCGGAAGAATTTCTAGGCTCCCGCACTCAAAACTCCTGTTCACGGGGCAGTAATCTGTCTCTCGGGTGCTACTCCATCCTTTGAATCTGGTGTTTGATGCTCTTGTAGGTAACCTGTGAAAACATTATTGACTCTTAGGGTCGTGTACAGCTATGACTTGAGCAACCCCTTTAAGTATGTGGCTCTTGGGCCCCAAGGGGGCAACCGCGGTGGGGCTAAAATTTAGCGAGCAACTGTCTACTTGTTTAAAACCTGTGCTGATTTCAACAAGTGAGATTAATGAGGTATCACAAGGATGTGAGATCCCTAAAATCCCCAAAAGCATTTATTTAGTATTACTACCCACTTGCATAAAATCTTTCAATGCTGGCCCAAGGCCTGCCGCAGGGACCCGCATATCCTTGGGTCCCCACTGGGAATGGGGGATGGGGGACGCCAGTACCCAAGCTCTCTCCTTTCTCTCTTCTTCGCAGGTGTGAATAAGGACTGCCCCTCGGGGTGGGATGGGCTAGGGCTTTTGAAATCTGTTAATGTTGGTTTAAAAGGGCAAGATGGTACATTCTGAAATCTCTTAGTGAGAGTTTTATGTACCCACTTGTCTAATCCTGGAAATCTGCCTAACTTTATTCAGAAATTCTGGAACTTTCCAGAAGACTTTACTTTCTGAACAAGTAAAATGGCCCGTCTTGAACTCTTATTTCAACTACATGCTCCTTTTTTTTTTCTTCTCTCCCTATTTTCCAAGACATAAATAGCAATAAATGTCTCCAAAGACTACAAATCAAGACACTTGGACTCTGATCTCAGTTCATTGTGACTTTTGGCATCTTCCCCAGCCTCTCTGGCCTGTTTGCTTATCTCCAGATGTAAGTGGGAAACTAGACAATATGCAAGGTCCTTTCAGCTTTGAAATGATGAGATACAGGACTCCTGGGTGGCTCAGATGGTTAAGCGTCTGCCTTTGGCTCAGGTTATGATCCCAGGGTCCTGGAATTGAGTCCTGCATTGGGCTCCTTGCTCAGCGGGGAGCCTGCTTCTTCCTCTGCCTGCCTCTCCTCTACTCGTGCTCTCTCTCTCTTTCTCTTTCTCTCCCTCTCTGACAAATAAATAAAAACTTAAAAAAAAAAAAAAAGAGGGGTGCCTGCATGGCTCAGTGGTTAAGCGTCTGCCTTTGGCTCAGGGCGTGATCCCAGAGTCCTGGGATCAAGCCCCGCATAAGGTTCCTCTGCTGGGAGCCTGCTTCTTCCTCTCCCACTCCCCCTGCTTGTGCTCTCTCTCTCGCTGGCTGTCTCTCTCTCTGTTAATAAGTAAATAAAATCTTAAAAAAAAAAAAAAAGAAATGGCAAGATACTACGAATCTTTCTTCTTTTTCAACAGATCCTTTTCAGCCTCAAGCCCTTCACAGAAATCTGAATAACAAAAATTTCCCCAGGAGTTATATAAGACAACAAAATCCTCTCATATGCTAAGAAAAGCATTACCTTATTCCCTCAGAATGCTTATAAGCCAGGCAGTAGACATCTAGGGCTTGTGGTTTAGTGATGGAAGTCTTGGGTCTCTAATGAACAGAAAGAAAATATCAAGAATTTATTGTTTCCAATGTCTTGGACAAAGGACTTTTTTTTTTTTTTTAATTCTAGAAAAAGTCACATAATCCGAGGACTGATAAGATGTTTCGGGACATCAGGGTACGTAGCCACCTCGTAACACGAACTTTAGGTTTGCCTTGGTTTAATAATTAGCAAAAACATTCAAGCGCCGTCGAGTAATATTTTACTTCGGTGACTCACACATTAACAACAGACACACTGGTAACTAGAGTCACATGATGCAAGTCGCATTCTGGTCTTAAATATCAACTCTTTCTTTTGCTCTTATTTGCACTTTATTGCTTGGAGCTTTTTTCATGAGCAGGCATCATTTGTACATAAAGAATAACATTATTTAAAAAAAACAAGTTGGGGGGGCGCCTGGGTGACTCTGTCGGTTGAGCAACTGACTTCTTGGCATCGGCTCAGCTCATGGTCTCGGGGTCATGAGATCGAGCCCCGCATGGGGCTCCGTGCTCAGCGGGGAATCTGCTTTGGATTCTCTTTCCCTCTCCCTCGGCACCACCCCCCCCCGACTTGCGTGCTCATGTGGGCACTCACTCTCTCTCAAAAAAATAAATCTTTTAGGGGCGCCTGGGTGGCACAGCGGTTGAGCGTCTGCCTTCGGCTCAGGGCGTGATCCCAGCGTTATGGGATTGAGCCCCACATCAGGCTCCTCCACTGTGGGCCTGCTTCTTCCTCTCCCACTCCCCCTGCTTGTGTTCCCTCTCTCACTGGCTGTCTCTGTCTCTGCCGAATAAATAAATAAAATCTTTAAAAAAAAATAATAAATAAATCTTTTAAAAAATAAAATAAATAAGCAAAAAATAAAAATAAAATAAAAAGCAAGTTGGCCATAGACAAAAACTGGAAAGTAATTTCAGAAAATGAAAATGTTGTCCTGTAAATGAAAATGATAGAAGTCAAGACAATCACATTTTCTGTTCTTTTCCCAAACTTTCTTTCATCTTGTTATTTTTCCAATAAAGTGAAAAGGTGTAGCTCTCTATGCCTTTGTTTCCTCCCTAAGAAATAGAGTTGTAAAGATTAAGTGACAACATATGCAAAATGAGGGGTGCCTGGGTGGCTCAGTTGGTTGAGCGTCTGCCTTCAGCTCAGGTCATGATCCCAGGGTCCTGGGATTGAGCCCCACATCACACTGGGCTCCCTGCTCAGGGGGAGTCTGCTTCTCCCTCTGCCCCTCCCCCCGCTCATGCCTGCATACTCTCTCTCTCTCTGAAATAAATAAAGTCTAAAAAGAAAAAAAACAACATATGCAAAATGATTAAAACATCTCCAGGCACATAGTCAGCATTCAATAAATGTTAGCAATAATGATTATGATAATGGTAATTATTATGAATTGCACGTTGCTGTTTTTCCTCATATGTCTGGTTTTCTTTGATTGTCCACTCATGGTTCTGATGCAGGCCTCATCATCCTCAAATGTCTGCAATGTCCAGGCCGGCTGTGTTGTGTCTGCAGGACAGATGGTCTCAGCCCAGGGTGGGCTGGGGAGGGCATGGCGTGGTGTACCATCATTTATGGCTGATCACCTGCTTCCCGGGACTGGCCAGGAGTGCCCAAGGAGCTACAGCCTCCACCCCTCGCCTCCACTCTCTGCCTCACCTTCTTAAAGAAGATGTCCTTTTTTTTTTTAAGATGCTATTTATTTATTTGACAGAGAGAGACACAGCCAGCGAGAGAGGGAACATAAGCAGGGGGAGTGGGAGAGGAAGAAGCAGGCTCCCAGCAGAGCAGGGAGCCGAATGGGGGCTCGATCCCAGAACCCTGGGATCAGGCCCTGAGCCGAAGGCAGACGATCAACAACAGAGCCACCCAAGCGCCCTAAAGAAGATGTTCTTAACAGTGGTTTAGTGGTACCCAAGCCGGGCCACTGCCGATGGCGGGAAGCCATGCCCAGCACAGGAGTGCCGCGTCCAAGGAGACAGCCCAGTGCAGACACCACACATGCACACGCCTCTACGATTTCCTGGAAGAGGGGGACACTTGGGGAAAAGGGACTTTGAAAATTCTCACCAAGGTACCACGTGGACTAGTGGTGGTTTGCTCACCGAGAGACACTTCAAACTCTTTCCAAGGGCATAGGAAAAATGGTTTGTAAGCACATTCTTTTTTTTTTTTCAACCTTTTTAATTACAGGAAGTTTCAAGCAGACGCAAAAGTAGACAACAGTATAATGAGCCTCCACGTACCTGTCACAGGCAACTTCTTTTTAATTCTCTTACATGTGAAAATAGGTCTGTTAAATAAAACAGTTGGGGTAGAAGTCTTTGCAAAATCAAATTATAGGATTTCACAGCTCTTAGGCAATCCAATACTCCCTCCCTTCTCTTCCCTTCTACCACAAGGAGGTTTCGGTCTTTGTTTTTTTCTTTTATCATTGCTGTCCTTTACTATTATTCACGTGTAGAGTTCTCCTACAGCATGTAAAATGTGGACATTTTGATTTTCAAAAAGGAATAATCGTGGCCTATCAACTTGACTATGCGGCCATCAATAATAATAATTATTATAAAGTCAGGGGAAAGGGTTATCGATCACAGTAAACAGAGGATAGGATTGTACGCACACAGGGATGGCGACTGGCTAAACTCACACGCCACGTGCACGTAAACAACTAGAGGGAAACAGAAACAATGAAACGGTTTTCGTGTCAGGTGGCATGTTTAGAGTTGATTCATTTTTCGTTTCAAAAAATTCCCTTCATGTTGTTAAAATACGGTTTTCACTATAAACACCATTTGCAATGGAACTAAAAACTATTGGTGTTCATTAAAGCAATGGCTTAGTGAGGGTGAAATCGCACCCGTGGGGGAGTGTAATGCTCCTTTCTCCCTATGCCCAGAGCGAGAACCTGCAAAGAAAAAAGAAAAAAAAAAAAAAGCCGGCTGTTTTCAAAGCGTTCACAGCTGAGGGTGAGGGGGATGTGTGGCTGCCTCTGCTTCCCCACCCCCTTCACTACCCTCCCCCCCCCCGCATTCAAGTCAGAAAATGACACCCATCCACATGTTACTGATCACAGCTGTAGTTACAAATATAGTAATTCTGATATGCCAATGCAATAAACAACTTGCATCTTAATATAATCCTAGCTGACACTTATGTCGTTATTTCCTGTGTGCCAAGCACCACTCCAAGCATTTTACGTAAGTAAACCCATTTAATTCTCAATACCACCCTATGAGGAAGGAGCTTTTATGGTGCCCATTTCACAGATGACAAAACCAAGACATGGAGAGTTTAAGTCACGTGACCTGGGTCACATTGCTGGTGAGATGGTGGAGCAAGGAGTCAACCCGGGTAGTGTGGTCTCAGAGCCCCTGCTCGTGATCACCCCGCTGTCCTGCAGAGGGTGGATAGTGAGGCTTCACTAGGAGAGAATTAGAAATCCCGTGTGCTGAGCACCTGTTGTCTTGGGGAATCCACATGCCTTGAGCCATGTAATCTTTCTAACAACTCTGCAGTGACCATTTTATAGATGAGAAAATAGAGGTTTATGGGAGTGAAATTATTTGCCCAGGTTACACAATTAGGAAAAGACACAACCATCACTGAAACCCGCATAATCTAGTTCCAGCGCCCTGTGTTCTTGTTTTCTTAATATTTCTATTGGGAAACTCATCATGAAAAATAGAGCAAAAACGTGTTTCTAAAAACTGTTTTCTCTAATTGATAAATGATCAATTCATTAATTCATTTCCCATGGAAGTAACCCTTGTAGCCATCTGTCTGTTCTTGAATATTTTTGATAAACTGGTTTTTTTTTTTAAAGAAGATTTTTCTAGGTAGACTGATTTTGTGCTAATTCTGGCCTACTTAGTATATGCATGGAATCCAAAAGTGGGGCGTGTATGAGGTATGATGTCCTACTGTATTACAGGGAACTACAAAAGCCTGGCTAACATCAGAACCAGACGGACAAGAATCATTTTGTTTTCTCATTCAATCCTTACTCATCAAAAAATGGATTTGGTTTTTGAACATGATCTACCTTGACTAAAGCCATTCATTTTGGGGCATGAGAAAATACAAGTGTGTTTGCATTTCCACAAGATGTATATTTGACGAGGTAGACCCCCAAACCTAGCCAGAGATGTTATAGCTCGATCCCTGTAGTTATAGGTAATCAGAGAGGGGGTGTTGTGTGCTGAGCTGTGCCAACTTCCTGCCCGCTCCTTTCTCCTACTCTCCCAGGACGACTTCTTCTTCTTTTGTAAGGTTTTACTACTCATTTGTCAGAGAGAGAGAGAGCACAAGCAGACAGAGCAGCAGCAGAGGGAGAGGGAAAAGCAGACTCCCCGCTGAGCAGGGAGCCCGATGTGGGGTTTGATCCCAGGACCCTGGGATCATGACCTGAGCCGAAGGCAGACACTCAACCGACTGAGCCCCCCAGGGGTCCCTCTCCCAGGACTTCTTAGTGCTGGCCTCTGAGGAGTCAGGAGGCAGTACTGTTCCTGGGGGTGGGGATGAAATCCTCTCCTACCTGCGATGGGTTACACTTTCCAATCACTCTATTTCATGGACTCAGTCTTTCAAAAACAGCTTATGTTATAGAACCAGACCTTTTTTTTAAAGATTTTATTTATTTATTTGACAGAGATAGAGACAGCCAGAGAGAGAGGGAACACAAGCAGGGGGAGTGGGAGAGGAAGAAGCAGGCTCCCAGCGGAGGAGCCTGATGTGGGGCTCGATCCCACAACGCTGGGATCACGCCCCGAGCCGAAGGCAGATGCTTAACCGCTGTGCCACCCAGGCGCCCCTAGAACCAGACATTTTTACCAACGGCTTGGCAAACTGGCGGTTGTGCTCTCGCTCCCAGGCAGGAAAAAACCTTTTGATTTAGAGCTCTTTAAAATTGAGTTAACCTCAAATCCCTTTATTGACTAAAAATGATTCAGTTAATAAAAGATCCTACAGTAATTCCAGACTCTCACTTCATTGTTTTACCTCAGCCTTGATTTAATAAAGCTCTCATTTTCAACATTGTGCTCCGTTAACCAAAGTCATGATTTTGAATTAATTAAAAGCCTTCTAAAATAATCTATACCACACTAACAGAAGAGAGGCTGCAAACCTTATGATCATCACCATTCCAGGTTTTTTTAAAAAAAGGGAAACTTCTGGGGTGACTGGGTGGCACAGTCGTTAAGTGTCTGCCTTCAGCTCAGGGTGTGATTCCAGAGTCCTGGGATCGAGCCCCACATCAGGCTCCTCCGCTGGGAGCCTGCTTCTTCCTCTCCCACTCCCCCTGCTTGTGTTCCCTCTCTCTCTGGCTGTCTCTATCTCTGTCAAATAAATAAATANTTTAAAAAAAAAAAAAGGAAACTTCTAGCAAACCAGGAATAGAACGGGAACTTCTTTAACTTGACAAAAAGTGTCTTCCAATACCCACACCAAAAATCATACTCAAAGACAAAAATGCTAAATGCATTTCCTTTAAAATCAGAACCAAGGAAAGAATTCTTATTATCACTCTTACTTAATACTGTAATAAAGGGGTCTTAGCCAGTCCAGCAAAACAAACAAAAAACGAAAGGTATACAAAGTGGACTAAACAAATCTACAGAAAAATTATTATAATTGCAGAGGGCCATTGTCTTAAGATCAACATGCAAAAGTAAATTGTGTTTCTACATACTAGCAACAAACCACTCAAACATAATTTTTAAAAGATACTATCCCAATAGCAATAAAAAGTAAAAAACAAACACAGTTACCTACTAAAGCTAACAATGATGAGCACAACCTACACTGAAAACATCATAAAATCTGGGGCGCCTGCGTGGCTCAACCGTTAACGTCTGCCTTCAGCTCAGGTCATGATCCCAAGTTCCTGGGATCGCCCCGCATCGGGCTCCCTGCTCAGCGGGAGGCCTGCTTCTCCCTCTCCTACTCCTCTTGCTTGTGTTCCCTCTGCCGCTGTCTCTGTCAAATAAATAAATAAAAATCAAAAAAACTAAGAGGCAGCCCACAGAATGGGAGAAGATATTTGCAAATGACACTACAGATAAAAGACTAGTATCCAGGGGGCGCCTGGGTGGCACAGCGGTTAGGCGTCTGCCTTCGGCTCAGGGCATGATCCTGGTGTTATGGGATCGAGCCCCACGTCAGGCTCCTCTGCTATGAGCCTGCTTCTTCCTCTCCCACTCCCCCTGCTTGTGTTCCCTCTCTCGCTGGCTGTCTCTCTCTCTCTCTCAAATAAATAAAATCTTTAAAAAAAAAAAAAAAAGACTAGTATCCAAGATCTACAAAGAACTTCTCAAACTCAATACGTGGGAAACAAATAATCAAATAAGAAAATGGGCAGAAGATATGAACAGACACTTTTCTAATGAAGACATACAAATGGCTAACAGACACATGAAAAAATGTTCAAAATCATTAGCCATCAGGGAAATTCAAATCAAAACCACCTTGAGATACCACCTTACGCCAGTTAGAATGGCAAAAATCGACAAGGCAGGAAACGACAAATGCTGGAGAGGATGTGGAGAAAGGGGATCCCTCTTACACTGTTGGTGAGAATGCAAGTTGGTACAGCCTCTTTGGAAAACAGTGTGGAGGTCCCTCAAAAAGTTAAAAATAGAGCTACCCTATGATCCAGCCATTGCACTACTGGATATTTACCCCAAAGATACAGACGTAGTGAAGAGAAGGGCCATATGCACCCCAATGTTCATAGCAGCATTGTCCACAATAGCTAAATCGTGGAGGAGTTGAGATATCCTCCAACAGATGACTGGATTAAGAAGATGTGGTCCATATATACAATGGAATATTACTCAGCCATCAAAAAGAACGATTTCTCAACATTTGCAGCAACATGGATGGGGACTGGAGGAGATTATGCTAAGTGAAATAAGCAGAGAAAGACAATTATCATATGGTTTCACTCATTTATGGAACATAAGAAATAGGAAGATCGGTAGGAGAAGGACGGGAAGAATGAAGGGCGGGTAAACAGAAGGGGGAATGAACCATGAGAGACTGTGGACTCTGGGAAACAAACTGAGGGGTTCGGTGGGGGTGGGGGATTGGGATAGACTGGTGATGGGTAGTAAGGTGGGCACATATTGCATGATGCACTGGGTGTTATACGCAAATAATGAATCATGGAACATTACATCAAAAACTAAGAATATATACTGTATGGTGAATAACATAACATAATAAAAAATTATTATAAAAAACCTTAAAAAAAATTATAAAATCTTACCAAAGGACGTCGAAGAAAATTTAAATTAATGTAAAGAACATGAACAGGAAGACTCAACAGAGTAAAGATTTAGCTCTTTCTAAATTAATTCATAAAGTCAATAAAATTTCAATCAAAATCCAATCTGAATGTTTCATGGAACTTGACAAGCTTATTCTAAAATTTATATGGAAGGACAAAAGGACAAGTAAAATAGAGACACTATTTTAAAACAACAAGGAGGATAGGGACTTGCTAAGGTAATTAAAACATTCTGCTATCGGCACAGGCTGGACAACTGATCAGAATAGAGACCCCATTGAATTAATCACAGCTTTTGTTTTCTGTGGTTTATGATGCTTTGACATCTCGAGTCTTGGTGATCTTAGAGAGAATGCAGGTGAACAAGCCTTTCATAAGCAAGTCAACCAACCCCAAACCCATACCCCCAGCTACCGCCTTTGTGTCTCATATACCAAGCCAGTATTTCCTCCCGCTGTAATTCAGCCCAGATACTGGCCAACTAGGAACCACTCCTGTAGCCTGGAGTTCACTGAAATTGTTCAAACTAGCCAATTCTAAAATGCTTACCTCACCTGACCAATTTCTTCCTGCAAAAATCACAATAAAGTCAGTGCCTATACCTTCCCCTCACCAGCCTCCCCCCAGACCCGACCCTGGTACTTCCCCACGCAGCCCTGCCTGCCATGAATTCTTTTAGTGGTATTTGTCTCCATATCTGTCACCTTACCATACCCGATTAAAACAAATCCTGGGTACATTTGGAAACACCCATGTATGTATGGAAATTTGATATAGGACAAAGCTAACAATGCAGATCAGAAGAAAAAGGACAGACTTCAAAAATGGGATTGGGAACAAGATGGGATAGATATGCTTCTCTCAATTTCCTCTGCTGAGTATCGCTCCAAAACCTGGATGTTTATATATAAAGCAAATGTAAGAAGACACTGAAAGGTGGAGAGAAGCAGAGGGACTAGGGACCTTGGCACCCAAGGAATGACACATGGGGAGTGCCCTGGGTCTTCCTTTCACCCCCCATATCCCAGATGGAGTGCTGGAGAAGTTGGCAACCTGAAAACGGTAATGGGTGCAAATGGAAAAAGCCCCGAAAAGCCAAAGGACAGGAAAGGAGAAAGGGGCAACCAAGCAAGACAGAAGACATTTTTGACAGTCACTGCCCTAAGCTGGCCAGACAGCCTACCCTTGTCCGCACCAGCCAAGGTGGAGGGGAAGCCAAGACCACCACCCCCAGGTGTCAAACCCACTCCCTCCCCACAGGGGTGGAGACAATAGAGGCCACGTAGGAGCCCCCTCAGCAGTCCAGCAACAAGGCACCACCCACAGACCAGGGTGGCCATGGAGGCCCAGCGGGGAAACTGAACTTCTATCCCCACCTGACAGCAAAGAGCTGGCTCCCTCTTCCCCCACCAGTGTGGAGTCTGAGGAGGCCTGCTAAAACAAAATATTTAACTGAGATCCAGAATCTCATAAACATCAACAGAGATGACACAAATGTTGGAATTATCTGAGCAGGATTTTAAAGCAGCCATCATAAAATGCTTCAAGGGGCAATATGAAAAGGTTTGTAACAAATGAAAAAAAAATAATAACTCTTTGCAGAGAAGTAGAATATGTACAGAAGAGCCCCGTGTAAATTTTATTTTATTTTTATTTTTTATTTTTTTAAAAAGATTTTATTTATTTATTTGTCAGAGAGAGTGCACGAGTGAGCACAAGCAGGGGGAGCGGCAGGCAGAGGGAGAAGCAGACTCCCTGCTGAGCAAGGAGCCCCATGTGGGACTCGATCCCAGGACCCTGGGATCATGATCTGAGCTGAAGGCAGACGCTTAACCGACTGAGCCATCCAGGTGCCCCATGTGTAAATTTTAAAGTGAAAAAAATGCAACCACCAAAATAAAAAACTCACTAGATGGGCTTGACAGAAGAATGGGGAACACAGAGGAAAGAATCAATCTACGTGAAGATAGAACAGTATAAATCACCCACAACAAAACACAGAGAGAAAACAGAAAAAAAAAAAAACAGATAAAAAGAGTCTGGGGTATTACAGAAGATCGAACATTTGTGTCATCAGAGTCCCTAAAGGAGAGGAGAATGAGGTCAGGCTGAAAAAGATATTTGAAAAAATAATGGCTGAAAATGTCCCAAATTTGGCAAAAGACATAAATGTACAGATTCAAGAAGCTGAATGAACTCCAAGCAGGACAGATGCAAAGAAATCCATGCCAAATACACATCATAATCACACTTCTGACGACCTTTCTGCATCAAGAGACATCACCAAGAAAGTGAAAGGGCAGCGCTCAGAATGAGAAAAAATATTTGCAAATCTTATATATGATAACAGTCTGGCTTTCAGAATATATAGGAACCCTTACAACTCAACAATAAAAAGACAAGCAACCCATTTAAAAAATGGACAAAGGGCTGGACTAGACATTTTGCCAAGGAAGATATACGAATGGCCAATAAGCGCGTGAAAAGATGCTCAACATCATTAGTCACTAGGGAAATGCAATTCAAAACCACAGTGAGATACCATTTCACAGCTTCCAGGATGGCTAGGGAAAACAGGGAGGTGTAGAAGGACAAATGTTGTCAAGGACACGGTGATCCTGGATCCCTCAGACGTTAGCGTGAATGTAAAATGCTGCTGCTATTGTGGAAAATGGTTTAGCCATTACTGAAAGTGTTAAACACAGAAATACCACATGACCCAGCAATTCCACTCCTAGGTGTATATCTGAAAGAATTGAAAATAGGTATTCAAATACTTGTCCTTGAATTTTTACAGTATCTCTTTTCCCAATAGGTAAGAGGTGGAAACAATCTAAATGTCCATCAACAGACGGATGAATAAGCAGACTGGGGTCTACTCATATAATGGAACATTATTCACTCAAGTGCTGATAGGAATACATGCTAGCCAGCCATCAGCTGGGTGAAAGGAGCCAGTCACAATCACATACTGAATATTCCGTTTATATGAAATATCTAGAAATAAATCGATTGAAACAGAAAGCAGATTAGTAGTTGCCAGAAAGGATTGGGGAGGGACTGCTTAACGAGTACTGAGTTTTATTTGAGGTAACGAAAATGTTTTGAAACTAGATAGAGTCGGTGGTTTCACAGCGCTATGAATGCCCCAAATGCCAGTGAATTGTGCACTTTAAAATCATAAATTTTATGTGAATTTAATCCTAGTAGAAAAATTTCTGGGGTGCCTGGGTGGCCCCGTCAGTTAAGTATCTGTCTTCAGCTCGGGTCATAATCCCAGAGTCCTGGGATAGAGGCCCTGTCTTGTTCCCTGCTCAGTAGGGAGTCTGCTTCTCCCTTTCCCTCCACCATGCCCTCTGCCACTCCCCCTGCTTGCGCTCTCTTGCTCATGCTCTCTCAAATAAATAAATAAAATGTTTAATAAAAAAAGAAAAATTTCTGATTTTTTTTTAAAGTATATGTTTTTTCCAGATTCCTAGTTCCAGAACCTGTTTGGGAACTTTTTTTTTTTTTTAAGATTTTATTTATTTATCTGACAGAGAGAGAGACAGCCAGTGAGAGAGGGAAAACAAGCAGGGGGAGTGGGAGAGGAAGAAGCAGGCTCCCAGCGGAGGAGCCTGATGTGGGGCTCGATCCCTGGGATCATGCCCTGAGCCAAAGGCAGACGCTTAATAACTGAGCCACCGAGGAGCCCCCAAAATTTCTGATTCTTGTCACTGTAGTGTGAATATCCTTATGTCTTCCATCTAAGGAAATACACACTGAAATTTTAGGGATGGAGTAAAAGATCATGATGTTTAGAATTTAGTCCAAGAAAAAATAGATAAAATTATAAAACAAATAGGGCAAAAATGTTAAAAATAGGTAAATCTGGGTGAAGGCCATAGAAGAACTATTTGTTAGAAACAGAAGTAAGCTTGAAATTATTTTTTTCATTACTTTTTTTTAAAGGCACTGGGGAAAGAGTGAAAAGACAGGGCTCAGGTGGGGGATGGTAATGGGGGAGGCTATGCATGCGTGGGGACAGGGAGTAGATAAGAAATCTTTATACCTTTCTCTCAATTTTGTTGTGAACCCAAAACTCCTGTTAAAAAAAAAAAAAGGTGTCTGCTGGTGGTGGCCGTGTCGCTGTCTGGTAGAGAGGAGTGGGAACTGGTGGCTGCGGCCTTTGGGCTGGCATGAACCGCACTCTCGGTGGAGGCCGGGGAGCCAAGCCAGAGCCATGGCCAGTACAGTGGTAGCAGTTGGACTGACCATTGCTGCTGCAGGATTTGCAGGCCGTTATGTTTTGCAATCCATGAAACATATGGAGCCTCAAGTAAAACAAGTTTTTCAGTCTACCAAAATCTGCCTTCCGTGGTGGCTATTATAGAGGTGGGTTTGAACCCAAAATGACAAAATAAGAAGCAGCATTAATACTACGTAAAACCTACTGCCAATAAAGGAAAAATAAGAGATGCTCATCGACGAATTATGCTTTTAAATCACCCAAAGGAGGATCTCCTTATATAGCAGCCAAAATCACTGAAGCTAAAGATTTACTAGAAGGTCAAGCTAAAAAATGAAGTAAATGTGTGATGAATTTTAAGTTCTTGTTAGTTTATGTATACAAGTGCTAGCTTTTTATAATAAAATGCCTCAAAGTTAAAAAAAAAAAAAGTCCAGACTACTAGAAGATATGTGCTACACTATGACTGACAAAGGATTAGTGTTCAAAATATATAAAGAGATCCTGTAAATTAACAAGAAAAAGATAACCTAATAGAAAAATGGGCAAAAGACACGAACCGGCACTTCATAGATAAGAACATACAAATGATCAAAAACATGTAAGAAGATGCTGAACCTTATAAGCAATACTAAGCAAATTATTATTATAATGAAATACAATCTTTTTCTTTTTTTTAAGATTTTATTTATTTATGTGACAGAGAGACAGCCAGCGAGAGAGGGAACACAGCAGGGGGAGTGGGAGAGGAAGAAGCAGGCTCCCAGCAGAGGAGCCTGATGTGGGACTTGATCCTGGAACGCCAGGATCACACGCTGAGCCGAAGGCAGATGCTTAACGACTGCGCAACCCAGGCGCCCTATAATGAAATACAATCTTATACCCACTACTTTGACAAACATTAAGTGTGGCGATACTAAATTTTGAAGAAGATTGAGAACGATGGAGGTCTTCATATGTTGCTGGTAGGAATGTAAGATGGTGCAGTCACTTTGTAGAGCGATTTAACATGATCTCTAAGGTTGAAGATGTCTGTGTCCTTGGCTATCCAGCAATTCCACACCTAGGTGTATTCATTCAATCAGAAAAAAATTCTTGCACTTGTATACAATGGGCCACGTATCACAATGTTTGTAGCAGCATCGCTCGTATTAGAAAAACTTGGAAATAATCCAAATGTCCAATAAAGAGGGAGTGGATTGATATATTTTTATAGTAACTATATAGCAGTACAAATGAACGAACCAGCACTAACATTGGAAGAAGCCCATGGCATAATGCTGAGTGATAAAGGGAAGTTATAGAATGCTTACATGATGATGCTATTTATTTATTTATTAAGAGAGAAAGTGGGGGGAGGGGCAGAGGGGGGCAGAGAGAGAGAATCCCAAGCAGGCTCCACGCCCAGTGGAGCGTGACGTGGGGCTCCATCTCATGACACTGAGATCATGACCTGAGCCCAAATCAAGAGTGGGATGCCTGGGGCGCCTGGGTGGCACAGCGGTTAAGCGTCTGCCTTCAGCTCAGGGCGTGATCCCGGCGTTAGGGGTTCGAGCCCCACATCAGGCTCCTCCGCTATGAGCCTGCTTCTTCCTCTCCCACTCCCCCTGCTTGTGTTCCCTCTCTCGCTGGCTGTCTCTATCTCTGTCGAATAAATAAATAAAATCTTTAAAAAAAAAAAAAGAGTGGGATGCCTAATCGATTGAGCCACCCAGGCACCCCATGATGATAGCATTTAAACAAAATCTAAAATCAGGAGAAACTAAAGTTTGTGGATACTCTAAAGGAAAGGAAAAAAATGAAAAGTAGTAAATTCAGGGTAGTGGTCACCTTGGGAGAAAGGAGGGAGGAGGATTATGATCAGGGAGGGCTACAGTGGCCTTCAACGGAATTGATTTATTTTTTTAATCTCTGGGGTGGGAATCTAACTGCTCATCATAGAATTCTTTATACCTTTTTTAGATGCATAAGATATATTATCATAAAACGTCAAAAACTATTTTCAGGTTTGAATTTTTTTCTATCCCCTTGGGCAAATCCCAGGTACCCATCTGCATATATGTCAGCCCGTTTGAACTGCGCTGATTTCTGTACCAGGGTTTTTCTGTGTGATTGGAAGGGTCGCTAAAGAGTGCCTCCTACGGACTCTCGTTACAAAGCAATCATCAGAAAAGAAGCTTCTGCTTCCATGGGTGAAGAGATGTCCGGGAGTCCTTCTGCGATAGCACGGAAAGAGCCACTGGGGGGAGCTGTTTCACTACTCAGGTGCCTGGTTGGCTTTCCTCCCCTTTCCACAGCCTGATCTAATGGAAAGGGCAATAGAATGGAAACCAGGAGGCTGGAAGTCCATTCCCGATTTTTCTGCTACCTCTCTGTGTGGTCTTGGGTGAGTCATAATACCTCTCTGCCTGTTTCCTCATCTGTAAGATGAGCCACGCAGCCTCCTTTAAGAAGCCTTTCAAATAGGAAATTCCGTGATCAATAATTACACTAAATCATGCCTGAACTCGTGAATAGTGATGAACGGTGCCTGGTGCTTAGGAAACCTTAACAAGTCCCAACAGATTAAAATAATCTGGGGTTCTCGTATGGGAGGTACAGTGGGAAACTCCCCTCCCTAAATTGGGTATATATAGCTATAGACCCATAATGCATAGGATAAATTAGCTAAAGTCAGGGTTATATTCGGAGGTGAAAAGGAAAAGCTGACTTTTCTAAATAAATTCATATTTTCCTGTAGAAAGAGAACATCACTACTCACAATTCAGTTTTATGAAAATAACTTTACCTTTATTTACATGTTATCACTGTAATCAGAGTTTGGTTTCACTATCTCTTCCTGCTGCTCTTGTATTTCAAAAACTGGGTTCTATTACACAGAAAGAATCAGCATGTAATCCATAAGATAAAGACATATTGATCATTAAGCATATTTAAGCATATCTACCAGGAGGTTAGTATTTTTATAGGGAGAATGTTAAATTACATTCCTTGTAAAGACAGCATTTAGCTCCCATTAGCACATGTTACAGGTAAGAACAGAGGGCTTATTAAGTAGTTATAGAATATGTAATTTACTCTTCACTTTGACCCAAGTGGAATATACAACTACTACTGGGAATAAGGACGTTTTTCAATTGATTAAGAAGCTGTTACAGAGACGTTTAACATCGGGTCTCCTAAAACCCTTGCACGCCACTCAACTTAAACTGCACACTGAAGCAGTCCTTTAATACATATTCCCTCGGCACACATCGGGCCTCCCAATGGCAGCTTTTGGGATAGTCAATGCACATGCTAATTACAGGCCTGCAAGGTAACTTATCAGCAATAATAAGAGAGTAAAAATCCTATTAAAGTTTTGGCACAAAGATATGGAAACAGACCTCAGAATTGGATGCAAAAAAGAGACATGAAGCTTTCCTTCCCTTCCTTTCCCTCCCCTGGGAGTCAGTGTGCCCTGCCCTGGAAATGGGGCAGAAGGGACACAGCCGCAGAGTGTCAGCAGGCCCAGAGGCCAAAGAAATGGGAGTGCAGGGGGCTGTGTATATGGAGGAGGGTACTAGGATGCCTGGTGGTTGAAGAATGAGGGCAGTAGGGGAGGGGAGAGAAGGAAGGCATTAGTGTGCCCTACGTCCAAGGAAAAGAGACTGTGAGGGGACGGCCACGTGGAGGGGTTGGCATGCCCCACGGTGGAGGAGGTGGTGAGGGGTGTTGTGCAGAAGAGGTGGTGCTGTTATGATGGGAGATTGGCTATACTGAGGAAAAAATTTTTAATTGAGCGAAAATATATTGAGGATGATGGTAGCCAGGTTTCTCACCATTGTAGGAAGGGGAAAGGTTGGAAGGAACATTGAAATGTTGGATTGGAACTGGAGCTCAACATGGACTCGTGGCTTTTAACTTTATATATATAGAGAGAGATAAAAAGAGTTCTAGACTTTTAGGTGTGTGTGTACATATGCAGATGTTTATTTTTTAACTCTATTCACTGACAGGGGCTAGAAGCAATGACTCCCCAGTAACAATGAGCTCCCTAAATGCCTAGATTTTGGTTTCCAAATACCACCCTACAATTAAAAGAACCAAGGCTCCCAGGGCATGAAAAGCACAAGAAGGGGCTGAAATATCTTGTGCCAGAAATTAAGAAAATCCTCAAGGAACAATGAGGACATGTTAAAAGGACACAGTATCTGCTTTGAAGGGGCTCCCACCGGCCAAATCTGAAACAATTTGAGCATTAAAATGATATCAATGAATACAACCTACTGAATCAAAAGGAATCAACAAGTCCATGCTAAAAATATGTATAAATGAATGAAGGAATGAATGAATGAGTGAGTGAATGAGAAGGGGAGATCTTCCTTACAGTAGAATGACAACTAATAAATACAGAAGGAAGGATAGAAATAGAAAATCTTTTTAACTTTATTTTTTTGAGTAATCTCTCTCAAGAGAGAGAGATTGGGGCTTGAACTCACAACCCCCAGATCAAGAGTCACATGCCCTGCAAACGGAGCCAGGCAGGCACCCCTAGAAATAAAAAATCTTAATGAGCCATCATCATAATGGAGGTGGAATCAGGCAGACATCCATGGGCGCTAGGGCTAATGGATGAGGTTTGACGAGGAACACTATGTTGGTATCATTTCAGAATAATTCCCCACAAAAGACCGTTCAGTTACAAAGGGGAAATGATGGTTTTATGGAGAAATCTGACAGACGCCAACTTTCCCAGGTGATTTAGGTTACCATCACCACCAGCGGGACAGGATGACATTGTTCCCTGGTGTGATGCTCTGAGAAGAGCACAGCACCCTGTCTGAGGAATTTCTGCCCAGAACACAAGGCCTCTATGAATAGTCAAAAGGAAAAATCAGACAGAAAAAAATCACCCCACAGAATGAAAGGCCTATACTTTTTAAAATAGTCAAGGGCATGAATGAAAAGGAAAGACTGAGGCACGGCTCCTCCAGACTGAAGAAGGCTGCCGAGAGGCAAAGTGCATTCCTGGATCGGTCGTGGACCAGAAAGCAGAAAGACGTGTGGGGGACAATTGGTGAAATTGGAATGGGCTCGGAATATTAGACAGTAGCACTGAATCAATGTGAATGTCCTTCTTTGGAACGTCACATGGTGGACATGGAGGAAAGTGTCCTTTGGGGGTAGGCAGAAGACGTGCAGGGAAGCTGGGGGACTTCCTGTCAACAGCTGGCCCTCGAATGGTTCAAAGACACGATGGTAGTGCGCGTGCATGCACACGCACACAAAGCAAACGCGGTAAAAGCTAGCCACCGGATAATGTGGGTGAAAGCAACCTAGGAGTTCTTTACACTAATCTCGCCACTTCCCTAAGTTTGAAGTTATTTCAAAATAAATTATTTTTTCAATGTTTCAAAAGGCAGAGGAAGGATTTAGCAGAAGATTAAGGAGTCCTTATATTCAAGGAGGGCACATATAACCTTTTTTAAAAGGTTGGGCTGCCTCATTCAACACACAGCACTTCCAGAGAACAATCTTTAATTATATCTGTAATTTTAAATAAATAAATATACCTGTGGGCCCTCTGATAAATCCTTCTCTGCAGCACTTAGGAGTTCAATACTGAGATTCGGTTGCCATCATATTATTTTCCATTAAGTAGTTTGCTTTGTTTTGTAGATAATTAAATATCATGCTTTTTCCATGATAGTACTGATGATAATAGCAGTTATTATTGTACCTACACGGCTCTGTGTGCCATCACTACTCTGTTTTACATATTTTAACTTAATCCTCACAACGCTCTATGAAGCTGAAACCGTTATTATCCTGATTTATAGACGAGGAAATGAAGACAGCGAGGTCAGGTGTCTTGTCCAAGTCAGGGGCTGAGCTGGCATTTGAACCCAGGCAGTATGGCTCTAGAGTCCAGGGTTGTGATACACATATTTTTTGTTTCCAGAGCTTGTTTTTAAGTTTCTTCAGGGTAGGAACCATGGCTCCTTTTGCACCTAGTTTCTTCCCCCAAAAAGGTCTAGCACCATGCTCTGTATAGATAAATAGTTGTTAACTCATGGGCTGAGACCCGGGGTGGAGGGTCTGCTGCCACCATTCCCTGGGTGGTCATCAGTTCACTGTGCCCTAAGCATTGTCCCTCAGGAGAACACATTAAGGTGTGTCGAGGAGACAGAAGAGATGTACGGAATAGGAAGTCAGAGAGAGTGTGCTCATCAATGGCTGTATATGACAAAGGTTCCCTGCCGCTCAGCCAACACAGACTGAGTAACTCCGGCCCCCTCTCCCCAGACTCCTGGCCCTGGATTCAATGCAGAGGATTCAAGGACATAGGTTTTCACCGTCAGAGTTTTACAACCTGAAGCCGAAGCTCTTAGGCAGAGGCTGGGAGTTGGGGCGGATTGCAAGGGCAGGTTGCTAGGCTCAGACCCACAGAACACATTTTTAGAAGCTCCTAGTGGAATGTGTAGCATAGGTGGCAAGATGAGAAGAGAGGATTCCAGGCTGGGAGAACAGAGTGAGCCGGGATTCTGGCAGGATCGAGCATGTGTGTCTGGGAGGGAACAAGGAGACCCCGAAGGGGCCAGGAGCACTCCGGAGCACACAGCTCCCAGGCCCCACTGCCCTCCGGGGATGGGACAAGCAGCCCTCCACAGACGGGCGTGCACATGCCAACACCTCCACCCCGGAGCCACTCTTATGCCCAGGGCGCCCAGATGCCCTGGTTTGCCAGGACAGTCCTGTTGGACTCCTGTCATTCCAGCATCCCTTCTAGAAGTGTCCCCTTTCATCTCAAAAGCATCCTGTCCGGGGTGTGAATGACATGGTCACCTTACTCAGAGGCCACTTTATACACTGTGACGTTACAGATCATTCTGCTTCCCAAACACCCCAATCCCATTTCCTCCTCTTCGGTAGAAGGGACTGAGAGCCCGCATTACACACATTGGCTTTCCTGCCTTCTCCAGCACTGGAGCCCAGAGTCCTTCTGATGAAAAAATCCCCCATTAAAAAATATATTGGCCTGACTTTCTGAGTGGTCCTAATCTCCAAAGCAGTGGGCTGCATATGCGATCTGATAAAACATACACACACAGACAC
Source organism: Ailuropoda melanoleuca (assembly GCF_002007445.2). NCBI lineage: Eukaryota > Metazoa > Chordata > Mammalia > Carnivora > Ursidae > Ailuropoda > Ailuropoda melanoleuca. The sequence goes on from NC_048225.1 coordinate 104,610,414, forward strand.
ACACACAGACACACACACAGACACACACACGCAGGATTACAAAGCGTCCAGAAATGGACATAACCCAAATCTCAAAGTGGTCTGTATTCCCCTGGAAACCCTCCTAGGATAAGAGGGAAATAGGTGTTTGCTGGTGTTTCACAGAAATGCAAATTCTGCCTCTCCAGCTACTCAGGGGGCAGTTAGGTACACACCACTGCTCTTAAGTAATTAAAGCCTATGGTGTTAGACAAGTGACTCCATAAACACACTTTTCACCACCTTTTACATGGAAATTTAAATGCTTATTTACATTTATTTCAGAATTTAAAGTTGAACAGATGTCTCCAGGCCCTTCTGAGAATCAGAATGGCTTATCTAAATCCTTCAGATCAAAACATTTCGGGCCATCACAAACTTTCTATTTAATTCTACTGCCAATTCAAAATATTGATGTGGTTTTATTTCAGGTTTACGGATAGCAAAGACCCAATGGCGCTGGTCCCGCCCCCATGCCTTGCAAACACTCAGGTTGCTTTTTTCTCACCTCAGTGTCTCTGCAGGAACTAGACAAAGGGGTGTTCTGCGGAAATGAGGTCTTCTGAATGGAAAGGATTCCTTTGATGAGCCATTTGGAAGAGTTTTAAAATTCTTTAGAAAATTTGATAAGCTATCAGCCTTACTTCATCAGATTTGAATTCTGTTCAGATGGGAAGCCAAAGCTACAGCCTACTACAAGAATACGTGTGCGTGGGGTTTCCTTTTCATTTACTGAGGCTCAGCGAGGAGCTTAAATACTAGACCATATTCGCAAACGAACCTGTTGGTCGCTAGAGCTGTTTGGCCGATGAGATGAGGTGAGCTCTGGGTTCCTACTCTGTGCGAGAGCCTAAGACAGCTGGGGAAGGGGATGAAGGGCAATTTTAAGGGGATGACAGGCACGGCCTTGGAGTCGGGCCTTAAACAATCACAGGATTTTAACCACAAGAAAAATGGGCAGGGGATGGGGCGGAGAATGAAAAGAATTCCAGGCATAAGTAACGGTTGAGGCAAAGGCACATGGGAAGGAAGTGAGAGGGGTGGGAAGCCAGGGAAGGCTCTGGAGGGTGATGAGGGAGATACTGGAGTCTCTTTGGGGTGGGTAGTAAGTTTGCACCTTGCTTCTGGGCGAATGAAGGACGTAGCTCAAACTCAGTTTGTACATCTGACCTGGAATCAGGAAGGGTTAGTGGTAGAGGTCGGTTAGGAGAGTATTACAAGTGTTCCAATAAAAAATAAAAAGAGTAATATGGGGGCGCCTGGGTAGCTCAGTCAGTTAAGTGTTAGGCTTGATCTCAGCTCAGGTCTTGATCTCAGGGTTGTGAGTTCAAGCCTGCATTGAGCTCCGGCGTGGAGCCTACTTAAAAAAAAAAAGGAAAAAAAATGGTAATATGGGGGCAAGTTAGGATGGCAGAAAGGAGGGATGGATTTTTAAAAATCATAATTCATTGGCAACTGTTTACATGTGAGGGGCCGTGGGTGTGCCAAGATAACTCTGAGGCCTTGAACCTGGACAGCAGGAAGGTGGTGAAACCATCAAGGTGAACCAAGGCCACAAATGTGGGTTTGGGGTGAGTGAAAAATGAGCGTGGTCCTGGATGTCCTCAGTGGGAGGAGCTAGGAGGTAGAGCTTGCCACGGGGAGAAGGGTAAATAAATACACTTACGTAATCTATGAAATGTTCACGATTATAAGTAACATTTGCTGCATGAATGCAGGAAAGAGGGGAGGAAAGACAAGGAAAAGGAAAGAGCTCTCTGGGAGGTGGCTGGATGTGGAGGCCTCTGACGTGAGGTAAAGGGAAGGAGGTGGGCAATGGAAATGATGCAGAGCAGAGGAGAGGGGGACCGGGGACAGATCTCACTGAGGGGCCGAAAGAGAGTCAGAATGGGAACTGTCAGAGGGGCAGAACCAGGAACCGAGTGAAGAGTGTTGTCAAAATGGAAGGAGACAGGCATCTCCAGATACGGAGGGACAGTGGTCAGAAGACTGGGAAAAAGTCCCTGGGGTTGGCGTCTTGGAGTTCATTATGTGAACTAATTATGTGCCTCGTTCTAGAGCTTTCCTTTCAGGGCCTTTCACTTCGCACCCACCCTGTAAGGTAGTACTGCTATTAAGCTGCACGAGGAACTGACTTCTGTTAAGTGACTTCCCCAAGGCCCCAGGACGAAGCCTGGGGAAGGGCAGGGCTCTAAGCCAGCGAGGCCTCACCGCAAAACCTCTGACCCTCACACACTTGGCCGCGAGCTTCAACACGGCAGCGAGGGGCGGAAGCCAGAGCTCAGTGTCTGGGAAAGAGAAGGAAGCAGGAACTCACATTGATTTCTCCACTCACGGTGGCTCTGGAACTGTGGTCAGGGCTCCCTGTGAATGTGGACCCCGGGGGCCTGGGAAAGGGGAGGGGAATGGCAGCCAGAGGGCAAAGCAGGGTAGCCGCAAACTCAGGGAGGGGCAGGAGGACGGTGACTCTGGGTCTTGACCCCGAACATGGAAATAGTTTCACCAAACAGAAACCTGCATTACAACGAGCTGCTGTAAACTAGGATTTTACGGCTAGAACAAAAGGGAGTAACTAGCTATTTCCTTTCTTAATACATAGGAGGAGTGTTATTTCCTATATTTAACATATTATGGGTAGAAGTATTCATGCATTAGAATTGTACATACTTTTTTGGGTCCCTTGTTTTTTTCTGATGAGAGAATGATATTTCCTTTCAAAATGATAGTGGCATTAAGCTCTGGATCATGGAAAACAAAAGGAAAATAGGCCATGAGAACATACGAGCTAGAAAAGGAAATAAACACCAGCCATCAGGGTGAATTCTCCCAATTGCAGGGCAGAAGAATTTCGTGAGGGAAAGAAAATTCACTTTGCCCTTCTGAGGGCAAAGGGCATTTCTGCAGTAGCCTTTGTGCAAAGTGCTGAGGCCTTCCCCTGAGGACACGGGGAGGGCTCCTGACAGGAAAGCTGTCATATCTGTATGACTCCAGGAGAAACACACTGCCGAGCTCAAGCTGGGCTGCTGTTTGCAGTCTAGTCATTGCCCCTTTGAACCAGCTGCAAGCCTGAATGTCAAGATCGGGCGGGAGGCTTTTCTCCTCCTGAGTCGGAAGAAGCCCCCAGAGGAGGGAAGGCCAGGGCTGCACTAAAAGGCTTTAAGATCAGGGAAACTGCCCGGGCCAGGAAAGGTGGCTGTTCATCAGCCCTGGGCTTCAGCCCATGTAGAAGCATTTTGATAAACCTGGAGCAAAATCAGGGCCTTTGCACACGCAGCAGAGCTGCAGGAGAGGATTTTAAAGGAGCCCTCCAACTCAAAAATATTTGGGAAGCTGGAAAAGAGGTTCGACCTTTAAAGCTATGTCCACTTGGTGCCCAAACAATGAGAGAAAATGGAAAAAAAAAAAAGTCAAAGCCCCCCGTTGTCTGGATAGCCTACTGTTTCGCCTCAGGTCTGAACTGGTCCCCGCCACATGCTCCCTCCTGCCCAGGACGAAGTGTTTCTGTGAAATGCTCAAGGCTGAATCTCCCCAGGACCTTATCCGTCCCATGGCAACCCCTTCATTCTAATGCCACCGGGGTCCTTGAGGCCCCTCCAAAGAGCAGAGTCAATGTCTCATTCAGCCCTGACCCGGAGAAAGCAGTCATTGCGTACTTGACCTAAGCTCCATCCTTGACACCGTAAAACTGCGTGACAAGGGAGGGACTGACCCAGAGCTTGCAGCTCCGGCCTGACTGCCCGCAGTTGGCTGACCTCGGGTGGACACAGTATGGAAGGCAGTGGCCAAGCTTCCAAACGAGAGCACCCATTTTCTCGAGGCCTGGGTATACACGCTTCTCTGGGGAGGGCTGCGTGCTGGGAAGCAGGAGAGCTTGGTCTGGGACCACCCCAGCTTGGCTGTGCAGCTTTGACCTGCACTCCTGGGCAGCTGTGAGCAGTAAGGACACAAGCCTTCCTCTCTGGAATCTTCCAGCCTGGCCCTTCATTTCATCAGAGGGCTGGTCTAGTCCCTTCAGCTCCTGTCTAGGGCAGGAAACACACGCAGTCCGAGGTCTGGGGCAGGACTCTGAACATATCCCCCAACCAGAAAGGGTCTGGGGCATGCTCAGGGGCCGATGGGGTCCATCTCCCAGGCCTGCTGCTCTTTCAAATGAGGCTGGCCACTTGGGACTTAAGGAAAGCTCTCAGAGCTGCAGCACGGCAATACCAGGCACCACCGGGGGATTTTTCAGAGGGCCCCAGGCACCTATCTTACTTGTTAAACTATTCGCTTGAGCTGTATGAAATTGCCATTTTTTTGCAGGTCAAACACGGTCAAAAAGGTAATGTGTTCATCCTCACAATAGAAATTGTGAGAACAGGGGCGCCTGGGTGGCACAGCGGTTAAGCGTCTGCCTTCGGCTCAGGGCGTGATCCTGGCGTTATGGGATCGAGCCCCACATCAGGCTCTTCTGCTATGGGCCTGCTTCTTCCTCTCCCACTCCCCCTGCTTGTGTTCCTTCTCTCTCTGGCTGTCTCTATCTCTGTCAAATAAATAAATAAAATCTTTAAAAAAAAAAAAAGAAATTGTGAGAACAGTGTAAGGCATGTGTGAAAAGAGCACAATTATGAGAACCAGACCTGGGTTCAAATCTCAGTTCTGTCACCCTCTTTTCAACAAACACATTCTGCATTCCCGCTCCATGCCTGGTTCTGTTCCAGGAGCTGGACGTGTAATGGTGACAGAGACAATGAACCTTGTTCTTCATGGCACATGCTGGAGCCGCTTCCTAGCTATTTGATGTTGGGCCAGTCACTCGGCCTCTCGGAACTTCAGCTAAAAGTTTGTGAGGGTTAAATGAGCTGTTGCACATTAGGCCAGAAATGCACTGGGGGCCTTCAAGGCATGGTAGTTCCTGTTATTTTAGTGTGGCTTGTAGAGGACTCCTACTAAATATTTATTGAATGAAACAACCTTGGAACGGATTGTAGGAATCTTCGAGCCCACCCCCTACGGGAGAAGGTGCCCGTGGGGGCAGGGGTCAGTGGAACAGAAGCCCCCGGATCCCAGAGACCACAGCTCTGACCTACCCTGGGGCCTGGAAGAGACCAGCTGTGGTCAGCTCCCATGAAGTCAGGAGGGCAGTAGGCAGAGGAGTTCCGGGAGTTACCGTTTGGCTCATCTTTCTGAATGGGTTTGAAATCATTTCATCTGAAGAAAATGATTGCCACATTTATTGATTGAGGCAAAGCAGAGGTTGGGACCTCAAAGGAGATATGGAAACTACCTGCAGGAACTCCCGGCTTGAGAACGCAGAGATTTGGCTCTGGCTAATAAGAGGACATGCAAATGGACCAGTCCTTCCGCCCCACTTTCCACCCCGAGGAGTCGCGGGCATGAACATGGACATGGAATAACGGGCTCCTTTCGCAGCCCAGGGGCCTATCCTCCAGGCTCTGTGTGCAAATAGGCCATAAGGACATTCCACAGGTCACCCTGCATAGCATTACAAGCCTCCCAGATCATCCCAGACAAGGTCTGAATAAACACACAGTTACAATCTAGCAGTACAGCCTCTGAGGGTACCTTCACTGTCGTCATCATCCTGAGCTCTGTCCAGCTCCTCAGGTCCATTCATCCCAGGTGATGCACAGGGAGGTGAGATCAACAGTTGCACTAACTTTTTTTCGTACACTTTTCTGGTGGAAGCTAAAGAAGAATGTGGAGAGCAGATTAAGTTATCCTGCTTGTGTAGGCGATCTCACTGCATTCATGGTATTTCACCACAGGATTCTTGTTCTTGCACCTTACACTGTTGGTTAATTACAGTCTTTATAATTAGGTCCACCCCACAGCTTCTCAACACACTCCTTTCCTTTTTTTTTTTTTTTTAAAGATTTTATTTATTCATTTGAGAAAGAGAGGGAGAGAGGGAGAGCGTGCACAAGCAGGGGGAGAGGCAGAGGGAGAGGGAGAGGAAGCCCAACATGGGACTCGATCCCAGGAACCCGGGATCATGACCCGAGCCTCGAAGGCAGACACTTCACCATCTGAGCCACCCAGGCGCCCAGTGCTCCTTTCCTTCCACAAACAATAGGTGAGGCCTCCATGGATTAGGCAGGGAGGCAGGCATCGGATATATACAAAAGTAAGACTGACAAAGTGGCACTTCCTATCTATGGGGAATATGAACTATAAGTACATCGACAGTTAACATAGTGCACATACTAGAAACGAAAAAAACCAACAGGGTCATACCATCAAGAGTAACTGGGTTTTCCTCGTTGGAAAAAAACCAATCCTTTCTCTCGGGCACCATACTTAGTATCCTGTGTGTAGCACCTGGGTGTATTTATCACTTCTTCCCTCTTTATGGTTTTCTGTGTTTTAAGAAATTTTTTTCTATTTCCCTTTCAATGTTTTTTTATTGTGTGTGTTCCTTCCACTGTAAATAATTTGAAATCTTTGGAGGTAGTTTTTAAGTAATAGACAACGAGTCTCTCAAATGTGCCGTATACATACGTAGTATGGGTCCAGGTGAAAATCCAAGCTTAGTAAGTTCATACTGTAATTCATAGTCACTCAGACACTTCACATCCACCATGGTGTGATAGGAGCTTGGTCTCTTTCAGACAGTGGAATCTATGAAAGAGGAAAACATTAAATTCATTAAGGCAGCCTTGCAAAGAAGAACTAAAACTTTCCCCAAAGTCCACAGAAGTGCTTACAACCCAATTTCCCCAGTTTTGGAGGCACACGGGCAATAGCCCCCAAGTCACCATTCTCTGCCACACGTCTCTCTTGGGTTTAGGTTGCCTCAGTGCAAAGCTTTGGGTGGGTGTCACTTTCCCCGGTGTGTCTGGGGTTGAATTATGTCTAATTTTTCTACTCAACGAACTTGAGAAAAGTCTTCTGCACCAAGCAAACCCATGAACAAATAGTTCTATGACTGCTTAGGAACTCGGAGTAAGACTGGGCTCTGGGAAGATAAGAAGTTAATTAAATATGAAAGAGCTGAGAGAGATTTTCTAGTGAGTTAAATAAAAGTTATTTATCCCTGCCCTCCCTTTGATGAGAGTCCAGAGAGTCCAGAGCGCTCAGTTATTGCAAACACTAGTAGTTTTCACACTTGTAATTTAACTCAGGACATAACGAGATGGTAGTTTTTAATTAACTGCCGGCAGACTTTGAAATTGCTGAATTGGCGTTTGAAAAAAAAAAAAGTCAGCTATTTGTTCTCTGGCACATAAATTGATTTATATAGGCTTACACAAGTCTTGATTGGCTCTCCCGTCCCACACCAGCCTCAAGTTGAATCACACTTATGCCCTTGATCCCTTTATCCCCCCAAAAGGACCCCTCCGCCTACTTAACGAAATCCTGAAAAAGCCACGTTTGTCAAACCTTTCAACAGAGATTTGTAATGTAGAAGTTTATTTATCGTACCTCACTTCTATTATATTTCCAGGCTTTTTAATATTGCGGTGAAAACGACTGCAAGCCGATCACCCAGTGTAAGAGGATCTGGACCAATTTTAAGTAATGACTTTGCCTTTATTGGTGATCAATCAATGCCCAATTAGGAAGAACATTGTATACAGGCTAGAAGAAGCTGTGAGTTGTCATGTATAACAGAGCTGTTGGAGAATGCCTCGCTTTACGGTTCTCTTTAAAGCCACACTTGGGGGGCGCCTGGGTGGCTCAGTCGTTAAGCGTCTGCCTTCGGCTCAGGGCGTGATCCTGGCGTTCTGGGATCAAGCCCCACATCAGGCTCCTCTGCTGGGGGCCTGCTTCTTCCTCTCCCACTCCCCCTGCTTGTCTCTCTCTCGCTGGCTGTCTCTCTCATTGGCTGTCTCTGTGTCAAGTGAATAAATAAAAAAATCTTAAAAAAAAAAATAAAGCCACACTTGGACCAGAGTCACATTCTGGCACACAGTATGGGCTTAGTAAATGGAAGTTTCCTTCTCTGCTATGTGTTGGGGAAGCTGAATTAACATTTTTGGCCCCGAGGAAATAACCTAATATAGAAAGGAAGAGGACAATACACCTCAGATGTTGTTTTTTTATTATTATTATATCATTAGAAGCTAGCTTACGCAGATCCCGTGACATTCGTTCCCGAGAACAGCTGTGTGCTGTTTCATCAGCTTCCCCAAAATAACCTCCAAAGAACCCTCATCAATTTCAAGTGACACTAGACAATTGCCTAGAGGGAACACGCATATGGAAGAAAAATATTCAAATGGAATCCAACTGGATGATTAATCCACTTACCCCTTTACATGGTTGTCTAAAGTCTGTGCAGTTGGGTTGGTTACTAAAGCTGGGGGAGCTTCACCCAAGGGTTTCTAGTAGCAACCAGTCCCTTTTTGCCTGTTAGATATGATGGTAATCATAATACTGACAGTGTGACATCAGTAAACCCCATAGCAACAGACTGATGTGAAAGCCAAATGATTAATTTAACCTAAGTTCAGGCAGAAGGAGACACTGGTTGACTTTATAGGCAGCCTGCCATGATAAAATGTCAAGAGATGCAGAGAAGTTATCATTATGCACAGGAAGTGAGGGGAAAGAGCCGCTACCGAACCAAACAGTGCCAGGAAACTGGGAAGACAAAGGGAAAATCAAACAAAGTCAAGCGTCCCGCCCATCCTCAAAAGATCCACAGTAATAGATCGGTGATTTGGCCATGGACTCTAGGCGGAGTGAGAAAGTAGAAGGTGATATTAACTTGTCAAGGAATTGCTCATTTAAGAATAAGAAGATCCTTTAGACTATTAGCTGGAATCTTTTTAAAAAGACTGCTGAGACTTTAGAAACAATCATGCAAGATAAAATGTAAATATGGGAGAACACACTGCCTTCATTAAGTGCCAGGGATAGGGGGGAGTCACCTGAAAGGGTTAAGGGGACAGTGTGCCAGCCTGCCTGGAGTCAGATCCCAGCTCTATCTCTTACCAGCTGGGGGACATGGGGTAAGGTAAGTTACTAACCTCACTGTGTCTCCTTTCCTTCATCTGTAATGGGGATGACAATGGTACCTACCTTACAGGGCTGTTACTCAGTGGCAATGAGTTTATAATTCACATAAAATGCTTGGCACCTAGTAAGCACTACGTAAATGTTCCCCATTATTCTAATTATCTGTGAGCCATATCCTCAAAGTCTCCAGATCTAGTCTCTTTCTCAGGAGCCCCTATCCCATTTACACTTGCCCATGGGACTCGACCATTTCAACACCAGCCAGATTCTGGGAAAAGATTAAACATCTTTGTGTGTATCATCAGGGAGGCTCATTGACTGATTCCAGGCTGTGGTTTCGAGGGCTATAGCTCCAGAGTTTCTGAATAGAGCATCAGTTTCCAAACAAACATGTAATGCAAACATTTGCCAACATCCAAACATTGGATTCACCAAACAAAGACTTGGGAAATTGACACATTTGTTTCAATCAAAGCAAATAAATGATAGGCTTGGGTTATTAGGATGCATAAGCATTTTGTTTACATTTCCCAGAATTGCTTTCAACAAAAAAGCAGCCAGCAGGTGGAACTGCTTGCATTTAAACAGACTATTAGGATGAAACAGGCATTTCTAGAATATTTTCTTAGACCTCTGCGGTTTAAAGGAAGATAGGATTCAATCAGATGATCTGATTGGGTTGAGCCTCCTATTATGCGCAAACTATTCTGTCTGAAATCATTCTCCTGAAGAACCCACTAGCCCATCCATGATTCTGTTCTCAGCATTATTCTGTTTAAGAATTCCTGTACTCTGCAGGATCCAGAAATACTTGGTTTTGATGTTTGCAGCACCTCTTTCCCTCGGTTTTATCCGTGAAGTCCTGGGCATTTGCTTGTTTTTTGTTTATTATTCCCTCCGTGGCTGCAAAGGTATTTTATTCCATTTCTTGAGGGAAGCAAGTTTTAATTGCCAATCGAGGAGGTATTCAACATGATAAGGTATCTAAACCCTGAGAGCTTCCTCTTTTCATTAAAATGTAGATCCAATTTCTTTTCCCTTAATATCACATGCTGTTACTAAACCGAAATAACGGAAATAGTAAAAGCCAGATGTCACTTTGGTCTCAGGTTTGACGTGGGGCACCATTTCCTCTTCTCCAGTTTAATCTGCTGTTATTTACTAACCCCATCCTTTGGAAGAATGCACAATTTAAATGTAAATGCAATTTACATAGGGGAGCAGATAGTAGATTTGCAGTTTCAATTGCCAATAACCGTTTGCAAAGGGGGAAATCAACTAAAGCAAAGATCAGCAGCTGTCAGGCTGAAGTCTGCATCACTTGCCATTATCCTAGACTTTCCTCCTGAAGGCACCTGCCTCTGAGCCTCAGAGCTGCGGGCAAAAGGAAGCTGAGAACTGAGGCATCTTCCCAGATATTTCAAACTGCATTTACTATTGACTAGGGGAGGAAAGAGGAAGCTTGGGTTTCAAATGGGCAAATTCAGTTGGCATCATCATTGGAGTCATTAACTGTCTCCATTCCTTCCAATGAATATTTATTGATCATCTCCTATGGGACAGACATCATGCTTGGCCTAAATTAGAGAGTGGTAGAAGAGAAAACAAAGATACAATGCTCCTTTTAAGGTGCCCATTGTCTCCTTCCAGAAAAGAGAACAAATAATGACAGGAAAATAAGGTAAGCCGTTGACAGAGTGCAACAGGAGCCCAGATTTGGAAGCCCCTAAGTGCTGAAAGATTCATTTAGGCTGAGACTTCCAGAATGAGCAGTAGTTTGCCCTATAACAAGCGGGCTGGGGACAGCCAATCTAGGAGCATAGTGATAGAAGGGAAATGAGGGAAATGAGCTGGGGGACAGGTTGGGGCTAATTTGTGAAGGAGCCTGTGGGCCATGTTGAAGAGTTAACCCTTCACCTCTGCACACATTTGGAAGTTTGGAAGTGGGACTTGGCAAGATTAAATTTCTATTTGACACTGGGTGGGGTGGGGGCGGGAGGGTGGTGTGTTCATGCATTTGATACAATATAGGTTTGGTTCTGAGTGGAGATCCAGCTGGTGGTGCAGAGTCTGGAGGCTACTTGGGGGAGTTGTTACAACAGTCCAGAAAAGAGTTAATTCAGACTTGGACAGGCCAGTGTGGGGGAGGACTGGAGAGGAAGATACAGGATCCATGAATGATTTAGGAGCTGGAATAGCCAGACAGGATGTCTGATTGCATGTTTCCTCCTGACTTGACTGGCGCAGGCATGAGCTCCCTCTAAATCTTTTGTCTCAGCCATGAGCCCACTTACAGAAGGACCCATACAGAGTTTGGTCTACANGGGGAGGGGGTGGGTGGCTGGTTCTGTGTTCATGCATTTGATACAATATAGGTTTGGTTCTGAGTGGAGATCCAGCTGGTGGTGCAGAGTCTGGAGGCTACTTGGGGGAGTTGTTACAACAGTCCAGAAAAGAGTTAATTCAGACTTGGACAGGCCAGTGTGGGGGAGGACTGGAGAGGAAGATACAGGATCCATGAATGATTTAGGAGCTGGAATAGCCAGACAGGATGTCTGATTGCATGTTTCCTCCTGACTTGACTGGCGCAGGCATGAGCTCCCTCTAAATCTTTTGTCTCAGCCATGAGCCCACTTACAGAAGGACCCATACAGAGTTTGGTCTACACAGCACTGACACTGAAATGATTCTGTTCTCTTCCAGTCAGCCCTTGATTATCCACACTCCTTGAAGGCAGCAGCCATGCAGATAATCCATAGCTCTCTTCTATTTGGCTTTGGAATTAATTACACCTTTTAGAGCAAATTTGCCTTCCTAATTAATCTTTCTTAGGCTAATATTAAAATTAACTAATATTCTCCGAGCCTGTAACAGCTGGGCAGGGGAGGGGCAGAGTGGGGAAGGGGAGGGCAGGGTAGCTGCTCAGATCCAGGCTGAGCAGCAGGAGAAAGCCACTTCACATTAAAATTCGAGGTGAATCATCCATGGGGGGGCGGTGCGTGAGCTGGGTCTAGCTCACTGAGAGGCAGCCATATAACCAGAGACTTGGATCCCTTGGGAGTTCAGTCCCTGAGCACCTACTATGCGCAAACGCATGATTAAGCCTGAGGCTAAGATGAACACAGCAGTGACTGAGCTGCCTGTTTAATGGGGACAACGGAGGAGTAAACAAATCGTTTAATCAAACGCAGTCAGGGCTCTGGCAGGAGCATCTTCTCAAGAGAATAAGGCATGAACAAGGTTAATGGAGAAAAAAACAAAAACAAATTTGTAGGAAACAAAGGGGAGAAAGTCACTTAGTTGCTGTTTTATAAACACACCAGCAAATATGCTTTTAATAAAATGAGTGCATATAGCTTCTTCTTTCAGTAACTCAAATTTGTGAATTTCTCTTATGTGAAGTAAGGTGTGATCCTCCCTCGCGATTTTTAAGCTATAATACTTCAGCCCCCAGATTTCCTCCGAGCTACCATGGAGGGGTGGGGGCACAGAGCAGCCCTGACACTCAAGGGCAGCCAGAGCAACCTCACCCCTGCCTGCTTTCCATATTGAGCTCCTATGAAGACTGACTCTATTTTATTTATTTATTTATTTATTTATTTATTTATTTATTTATTTATTTATTTAGAGCACGAGTGGGTTGGGGCAGAGGGGGAGGGAAAGAGAGAATCTTTAAGCAGGGTCCATGCCCAGAGCGGAGCCCAACTTGGACTCGATCTCATGATCCTGGGATCGTGACCTGAGCCGAAATCAAAAGTAGGATGCTTAACCGACAGAGCCACCCAGGCGCCCCTGAAGACTGCCTTTAAAGGAAGAATCTCACTGCTACACAAAGTTAGGAAGCTACTTATCCAGACTGTTTTCTGCACTGCTTCCTAAAACCAAAATGACCTCTAGTCGTGTTATGAAGACAAACCAAACCTTAGATAAGGACAAATTATGATCCTGAGGGCTTCGTTCCTGGTGTCCTGTAAGTCCTGCATATGGAGATTTATTGTGCATAAACCTGCAAGAAATTTTGGATAGTCCATGGGTGACAGATAGATGTGGTTTTTGTCCTCAGAGGGATTATGTTCTAAATGAAGAAACCAAAAACATGCAAAGGAAAAAGTAAATCAAAGATCATAATCGAATACCCACACAGTGGTACCCACGAGTGCCACAGAAGTTCAGAAGCAGAGAAAAAATTCACCACTGGTTGGGAGTGGTAAGTGTTCAGGGAAAGCTTCCTGGCGGAGGTGGAATTCAGAGTGTGAGCTAAAGCACCAGCAAGGTCTGGATAGGCAGGAAGCAGGAGGATGGGCACTCTAGGCAAGGACACATTATGAACAAAGGAATGGAGTAGGCTGGCTTCAGCAAAGGATTTGCTTAGAGAAGTGAGTGGATGCGGTTGAACCAGAGAGCCCTAGGATTTCCTATTAGGGAGTAGGCCCCCAGGACAATTCTGCCTCCAGGATCCTCCCATTCTGGGACCCTCTGATGACAGCGATGGGTCGCCCCTTGAGGCCACTGACAGAGGGTGCTCAGGGGTGAGAGCAAGGCCATCAGGAAGACTAGCCTGAGGCTGCAGGGCAAGATGCATTTCAGAGGAAGAGACCCCAGCAGGGAGATGCCTTGGGTTCTTGAACCCAGTTTCCCCATGAAATGGTCAGGAACAGTAGTCGAGGAAATGCAAAGAGGCTTTGGCCTGCCAGAGTCCCAACCAGGAGCTCAGAAGCCACCAGAGGACCTTTGGAGGCAAATGCAAGTGGTCAGGAGCACAAGCTCTCAGGTCAGACTGCCTCTGTTTGTATCCTAGACCTGCCACTTACTATGAACTCTGCGTCCCTGGGCCCTGGCTTTCACATCTCTACAATGGAAATATAATAATAATAATAGTACATTTTTCATGAATTACTGAGGACCTAATTAATGTACCTCAAGTGCTTAAAACACTATTTCCTTTTTTTTTTTTAAAGATTTTATTATTTGACAGAGAGACAGAGTGAGAGAACGGAGCAGGCAGAACAGCAGACAGAGGGAGAGGGAGAAGCAGACTCTTTGCTGAGCAGAGAGCCCAGACATGGGGCTCGATCCCAGGACCCTGGAATCATGATCTGAACCAAAAGCAGATGCTTAACTGACTGAGCCACCCAGGCATCCCTAAAACACTATTTTCAATAAGTGCCCACAGGTAAGTGCCCAAAAGTGTGAGTTGTAAGTAAGGCCTCATGACTATGCCATGGCATTAGGGACATAGCCCAGGGCTGTCCGTGGGAGACACAGGTATGACAGGGGCATCTCTCAACCTCACTCAGTATCATAGCGCACCATTCCTCCTGAAGCCAGGGAAACCGAAAAGCAGCTTGTCCTTCTATAAAGAACAGTCAGGGATCTGCTTTTCTTCCAAGGAACATTTGAGAGAGAAGGACTGCACTGGAGGGGATGGGTTTCCAGCGCAGTCAGGGGACAGTGTTCATTCAGCACGAGGAACACCGGGAACACTCGCTAATGAGCAGGCACATTTGATAAAACACTAGACAAACCAGATGGAGAGGCCGTGGTGGGACATCCAGTCCTGTCCTTAAAACCCAGGAGAGGGCGATTCTCATGGCTTAAAGGAGACTCTGCAAGAGTTTAGGAGAGCCACGGAAAGATAATCAAGGTGAAAGCAAAGGAAGCAAGAACAAGTAGGAATGTAAAATGGAGCCAAGAATTAGGCTAAGAGAGAAGGAAACCCTAATGGCCCATTGACACGGTCACTGTACTTGCCGAGGATTTCCAATTTGACCTAGTTTTCCAGCAGCCACACAAAAATCTAGTCCATTCCATACTCATAGAATAAAAACAAAACTGTTCCAGAGAATTCTATCTGTTCCTGGTATGAAGAAGTGTGGATGTTTCCTGGGGATCCTCTGAGTGTGGAGAGCAATGGGGAGGCAGCTAGGGGGCGAGGCTGAAGACTGGCGGTTGTGGGGGTGGGGGGGGGCAGGGGGTGCTGGGAAGCACGAGGAGCTCTCAGCTTTATCCTGAAGACAGTGGGAGCCATTTTTTATTTCCATAATTTTTTTAAAGATTTTTTTTAAGTAATCTCTACGCCCAACATGGGGCTCAAACTCACAACCCTGAGAACAGGAGTCGCATGGTCCACTGACTGAGCCAGCCAGGTGCCCCTCCATAATTTTTTAAACCCAATTAATTTTAAACAGTTTCAAGCCGGGGTGCCTGGGTGGCTCAGTTGGTTGGGCATCTGCTTTTGGCTCAGGTCATGATCCCAGGGTCCTGGGATTGAGCCCCACACTGGGTTCCCTGCTCAGTGGGGAGCCAGCTTCTCCTTCTGCCTGCCACTCCCCCTGCTGTGCTCTCTCATTCTCTTTCTGTCAAATGGAAAAAAAGAAAAACGCAGTTTCAAGCCGAAGGAAATTATAAGCAAGTAAAGTGAAAGTGTAATGAAACTCACACATACCCTTCACTCTGCTTCAACAGTTGTGAACA
This sequence comes from Ailuropoda melanoleuca, assembly GCF_002007445.2. Taxonomy (NCBI): domain Eukaryota; kingdom Metazoa; phylum Chordata; class Mammalia; order Carnivora; family Ursidae; genus Ailuropoda; species Ailuropoda melanoleuca. Next base: position 104,625,870 of record NC_048225.1, read on the forward strand.
TTTTGCCTGTCAGCAAAGGGCTTTGAACAAGGGAGTGACATGTTGCCTCTGAGGGGGATGCCTCCAGATGCTTCAGAGAGAATGGTAGGAGGGGTGCACGACTGGACACTGGGGTATCATTAGGTTGCAGGAAACCATTCATTCATTCAGCCAGTCAGTCATTCAACAAATAATTCCTGAGTTTGACCACGTGCCTGACACTGTTCTTAGTGCTGTGGATTTAAGAGTAAATAAAGTAATGGGGTTCCTGCTCTCCTAGAGCTCAGGTCCTAGGAGGGGAAAGCAAACAAACAAGCAAATGAAGTGAATAAGAACACTTCAGAGTGTGACAATGAGATAGTCTGTTGTGACAGAGAAGGACTTGGGGGCAGGGGGCTAATTCAGATTGGGTGGTCAGGGCGGGTCATGCTGTGTGTCCGGAACAAGAAGCCAGGTGGCAAGAGTGTGGGAGAGATGAGACCAGAGAGGTAAGGCAAGAGGAGGTGATGCCTCGGACCAAGGTGGAGGCAGTGAATGGAAGGATGATTTCTGGCTCGAATACCTAGGTGGACAAGGGTGCCCTTTACTGAGACAGAGAAGAGAGGTAATGGGCAGAGCTCAGACCCCCAGGGAGCCCCCTCACAGGTCCTTTCAAAGTGAGGGCCTGGCAAAGCGAAGCCACCTCTACCACCAGCTCCAGCCAAGAAACCAACCATCTATGCAGCCTCTGGACCAGAGAGTTGCCTCGGGAAATTCCAAATATCATCACTGTCACCCCCAACCCTCCAAAGTTGGTACTAACCCACCTCTACTTCCAAGCACGTAGAGAGTACGGAAGGATGCTTCTGGGTCCAGCTGAATTTGCTTGGGCGGTGGAAGAGGAGGAGACGCCACAGACTCTGGGGCGAGGGGGGGTGCGCAGACATTAAGCTGAATCAGAGGAATATGGTCTTCTGCGGTGATGCTTTTATCATCATAGCAAGGGGCCTCAGAAGCCATGTCTGTGTCTCATGCCATTTGGGGACTTGGCTGATCTCAATGTCCCCCGTCTCAGGTGGTTATGATGGCTGAGATTCAAAAGGAGCAGGATTTGGCTGGGAGGCAATCTGCAGGTCCAGCTAGAGGGAAGCCTAGCATTAGACTTTCCATGCTGTGACTTTTGCATAGTGCACAAATCAGAAGGGACATAAAAGGTGGCCTGCGATGATAGTTGGGGTAGGGAGGAGGAAGATGCCCCCAAACGCAGTCTAGACAGGAGACCATGGTGGCTAGGCAGGTGTCTGTTTCTGGAAATGACACCTCCAACTCTCCTTCACCCGATTTTCATCAGTCCTTGCATTTTGCCCTAGAAGGGCATTTTTTTTTTCCAGCTGTCTATTGTGGGGGGGAGGGAGGGCAGGGACGGGCATCCAGAGTCATTGTCTGGGAATGAATCCTGGACAGCAGGAGGCTGCTGCTCTCACTCCTAGTCCCCATCATCTGTCACCCAGCGAGGGCCGCCGGCAGCCAGGCTGCGGACTGCCTAATGAAGACAGAGAGGTGGTTCCGGCTGTGCACAGGTGCCGCTTCCCCATTAACAGAGGTGACATTCCGAAACACTACTCATTACAGAGCAGACATTGGACAGGCCTGGGACACATATTGATGGCACCAGGGCCAGCCAGCGTCTGTCTCAAATCCCTCTGCCCCTGAGAGAACAAGCGAGAGAGCCAGAAAGAAGCGTCATGAGTGTCAAACCCACAGGCACCGCGCTTTGCAGAGAAAAATTAATGCCTGCCACTCGGCGGACATTTAGGGCTAAGTCATTCTCGCCACTGCCTGCACACCCAAGGGTCCTTATCTTCAGGCACCCCCTCCCCCCAAAGGCTGACGAGCTCCCGAAGAATCCTTCAACTCCTTCCCTCCTGGGAAGGGCTGAAGGTGGGGCTGCTGTGTGGGTGTGGGGGGGCTGGTCCTCAAAATCGGACGTGGATCTGGAACGGGCCCACGGTGTAGCCAAGAGCCACGGAGGCGGGCTAAGGAGAAGAACTTGCAGACTGAGGGCGATCGGGGCCGGGCGGGGTGGAGCAGCACAGTCGTGGCAGCCCCTTTCCAGCAGACAGAAGCGGACAGAGCTCCATCTTGGCGGGGACGGGCCGCGCGTTCCCCTCGAGCCGGGGACCGCCGGGAACGGCACAGTCGGCCGGCGCCGCGAGCGCAGCGACGGCTGCCGGGGGCGCAGGTTCCCCGCGTGCGAGCTCGCCGGCCAGGACACCCCCG
>NC_048225.1:104628143-104640952 GCF_002007445.2 Ailuropoda melanoleuca
CGGCCGCCCGCCCCCTCGCGCCGCCGCGGGGCGCCCCCGCCCCGCCCGCTTCCCAACCGGCAGCAGACGGAACGCGACTTAAAAATAACTATTTTGACAGTTCAGATGTAAATATGTGAGCGACGCGTGGGGCTGTTTTTCCTCCACACTTCCCCTCTCCCCCCCTCCCTACCCCAGCCCCTACTGCCGAGGCTGAGATGATGGGAGAGCGCCGCCTGCAGGACGTGCCCCAACATGTAGCTGGGGGAAGTGACAGGTCCGAGAACGCTGGGCTCGTGGCGGGGGCGAGGGAGTGGAGGAGAGGAGGGAAGGGGGAAGGGCGGAGGGAGAAAGGGAGGGGAGAATCAGAAGTTAGAAGATCCCCAGCTCGCTTTCTCCACGCCACACGGCACTACGTTTAGGGGCCAGCGTTTCTATGCACCATTTCTAGCCTATTACCGGAGAAAGGAGAAGTCATCTAGGATACCGGTGAGCTCATTTAATAACTCTGGATCTCTCCATATGCGTCTGCAAGTCAGTTTGACCTGTGTTTACCAACTCTCTGTCCTGTACCCAACATTGTGCTAGAGGCAGTGGAAGATGCGAGATATGCAAAATCTTTTGCCATCTGTAACTCTTCTTTCAAATGACCCTTTCGGTTAACTCGTATTTAACCCCTGAGCTAAGTAAGCATTTCAGCACACGCTGTCTTATTTGATCCCCACAAAAAGTTGTGGGGTGAGCATTATTATCTGCATTTTATATATGCAAAACAGAGGTTTGGAGAGATTGAGTTCTCTAGACTGCCACAGCCAGTGAAGAGAATGGAGATCAGAACACAAGTCTGGTGCTCTTTCCCCCACAGAGGAAGGGATTTGGAGGCAGAGATCCACCCATTCTACCAGTAGGGAAACCGAGGTCCAGACAGACAAACACACGTGTCTGTCTGACCACCAACAAGCATCTCAGCTGGAGCAGAGCCAGGACACAGGAGCTTTAGGACTGCCAACCCATGCCTCTGTCCTCAACTTCTGGACCCAGGAAGTGCGCTGGGACTTGATGGGACATCATAGGAGGTCTTTGAGGTTTTCTGACTTTTTCTTTGGAAGGAGGGTAGAGGAAAAGGTAGTTGGAGAGAGAAAGAAAGGGAAGCAGAAAGGAGGGAGGAGGTCTGGAGAATGAAGAGCAGAAGAAGGCACAGGCATACCTGGCCTGGCTGGGCAGAGCTCTGAGGTGGAGGTAGTTCCTTGTCAGACCTCCCCAGCTACATTTTTCTTTGTCCCCTTTTCCCCACCACGTCATCCCCGGCCAGATGCCCATTGATGCTATCACGCTGCCCCCCTCCCATCCTAATGAAACCTGGAGGGCATCTGATCTAGGCTGTGATGCGGTAGGGCAAATGCCTGACAATTGACTAGTGTTTGCCTGCCTCCTGGTTTACAAACCTGAGGGGATCAAAGCCTAAAGCAAGAGAGAGGAAGCACTAATGAAATTGCAGGTATCAGACTCTTTGGGAGAGGAGAGAAATCTGGGAACAATAGGGCCCACCTGCAACAGAAGAGCCTAGGTACAACACCTGCTTGCAAGGTCATGGCTGGCGCTGGCTGTGCATGTGACCACAGGCAGATGTCTGTAGATTGGCAAGGAGGAGAGAGGGTCCCCAGGATCTGTGCTTTGAATGTTCTTTCCTCTTCATCCTTCAAGACTCAGCTGAAATTCACCTCCTCTGTGAAGCCTTCCCTGAGCCCTCCCCACTTCCCAAACAGTTCTGTTCTCTCAAACCCTTGTGGCTTTAAAGCACTTTGCTATATACTCTGCCTAAGGCATCTTGCATCCTTCAAGCCTTGGCATGTTGCTTTTTATTAAATTGTGCGTTCCGCAAGGGGCAGAGCAATGTCTGATTTCCCTGTTTCTCCTGCAGCTCCTCCCACAAGAATTGGCACAGAGTCAGAACTCGGTCTTGAAGGACTTAAATTGACAGTGGTACAGTGCACACTTTCCCCACACAAGGAGGTAAGGACCCGCGCTGATAGCAGAAGGGCTGGAGGCAGGCGTCCCCACTGACTCCTGAAGACTGAAAGGTGTGAGGCACTTACCCGCCCCAGACCATTTAAAAACTTATTGAGGGGCACCTGGGTGGCTCAGCTGGCTAAGAATCTGACTCTTGATTTCGGCTGAGGTCATGATCTCGGGGTCGTGGGATCGGCCAGTGTGGGGCTCCCTGCTCAGCGGGGAGTCGGCTTGGGATTCTCCTTCCCTCTCCCTCTGCCCCTGCGCCTGCTCATGCTCTCTCTCTCTTTCTAAATAAATGGATAAATAAATCTTTAAGAAAAAAACCCACTTACCGAGTGCTTCTGTTCTAGGCAGCATGGTGGCTAAGGCAGGAGAAGGGGCGGCCACCGCTTTCAGGAGCAGTGGACCCCCACTCTAAACTGTAGATTAGCCTCACCCTGCCCCAAACCACTCCATGCCTGCAGGACGCTGGCTTTGGGGTTAGAACTTATGGCTCTAGCCCCCTGAGCCCCTCTCTGGTCCCCCTGTTTCAATGATCATTTGGAATCTCTGTCCTTCCAATCAAAGTGGAGTCATGGTATAATAATTCTTTCTTTTTTTTTTTTTAAGATTTTATGTTTAAGTCCTCTCTACACCCAATGTGAGGCTCGAACTCACAGCCCTGAGATCAAGAGTCACATATTCTACCGACTGAGCCGGCAGGTACCCCCAAAGAATTCTTTGAAAAACTACTTTTATTGATATGTAATTCACATACCATATAATAATTCTTTTTCGTAATATTATGCCGTCTTGTAGCATCTTGCTCTCCTTGTAAGTCTGAAAATTCCCATTTGTTCTGTCAATAGTCCTGAGAAGCCCGACTTAAAGGTCTTTATTCTTTCTGTAAAAAATAAAAGCACTTTTCAGTCTATGTGATCATATTTATAATCCTAAACAACCTTCCTTGCTTCCCAGCCCACCTCCTCCAGCCAGCTTGATCCCACTATTTCTCTGGGACTCCAGGAGGCAGGAGGCCTGCCTTCCCTCAATGTGTTATAAGTAGCACAAGTGATGCTCAGATCTCTAGGGGCTCAGTGTGTCTCCCAGAGCCTCCTTCTAAGCCCTATCACCTCACTTTTTGTCCACGCTCCTGACTTCCTCCCGGTCTCCATCCCCCTTCCTCTCCCCAGCAGAGTTGGTAGAAATAAATGTTTAGCTTCTGCTGCTGGAGCGTATCACAGTGCGAAATAGACACGGAAGCCCCATCTACCCTGACAACATAATTCATTTACTGCAAAGGGATATAATAAAGTCTGTTTATTACAGCAATTAACAGAGCAGCGTTTGCCGGCATGCTTTTCAGAGGCATCCAGAAAAGTGCTTACTCCAGGTGCATGGATTCGGGAAACCACGCAACTTGAGCCAAAATGAAACCAATTAGAGGCCTGGTAAATGCATCCCAGCCACCCTAGACAACTCAGCCATTCCCAAGTCAGTTCAGCTGAGGCAGAAGCTCACTGTAGGAGTCCAGCACACAGTATGATTGTTACTTTGCTGGGTTAAGACCTGGACCTGTCTCCAGGGCCATGGTCTTGAGGATGTGCATGAAATGCTCCCCCCAACCCAACCACCCCAGCTGCTGGGTTCAAATCTCCCTGACCCTCAGAGCGTATAGGTGGGGAACGTTAGCACCATTGACTCTCAGGGTACCACTGGGGTGGAGATGGGAACGTAGGGAGAGGACCAGAGGCTGGACCAAGGAAAAGGGACAGAGTATGATCAGCTCTAAGAAATCCTTTCATTAAACCCTGACTTCAAGGGCATTGTCAAAATTTAAGACCTCAAGCCCCTGGAGAGAAACATAGCTGTATGGGGGTAGGTGGGGGTAGGAAGGAAAGGAACTCAGGGATCTCCTTTCCAGCCTGAAGGATATACGCTAACCTGCTTTGGGCATAAAGCCTGGATGAAGACACGAAGCCCAGTTACTCTGGTTCTTTGGTGGAGGGGCAGAGGAAAGGGAGATGCTGGTTTAGATTTCCCAGGGATGTTAAGTGTATCGGATTGCTAATTAATCAAACTTAGCTCTCCACCCCTTTTCAAGGGGCCAGGGGTTGGCTTGTACCAATAGGACCTTCTTCAGAAGGAGGTCTGACTTTCTCACGGGAAGCAGCACCCCCCATTCCAGCCACCACCCGTGTCATAGCTGTGTGGAAAAATCTCATCTAGAGGGGTAGCTCTTCCTTTTTTCTCTGGAGCGGCCTCTCAGGGAGACCATGGGGAGTTTTGATCTCCTCGAAAATATGAAACAGAGCACCTAAGCCAGCTGGAGAACCAAAGGCTTCAAAGAGCAGAGGCGAACCGCCGCCAAGCAGGTCCTCTAGCTGAGGCAAGACCCTGTGGGCTCCCCCTTTCCTCCATTACTCTTTTTCCTTCTCAGGCCCCGGGAGAAGGTGCTGCATTGAAGGATGAGGGCAGAAGCCTTCCTGGCCTCTCTGGAACAGAGAAAGTCAGAGCTTTGAGCATCATGAACAACGGGATAAAAATAGCAGCGTTGCCATGGCAACGAAGGCTGGGGAGAGTCCTGAGGATCTGGCTGGGTCCTGCCATCTCCCCCTGCAGCCTTCCTCCCGCCTCTCGTGGATGGAACACAGGAATGAGCTGAGGGAGGGGGGAAGGCTGCCCAAGAAGGGCAGGGAGACAGAACAGCACCCCAAGAGGAAACCCTTGAACTTCAGAGCCTGGAGTTGCTGTGTCGGAGCTGGGGCTGCCCAGTGTGTGGGGGTTGCTGGCTTTTGGATATCCTTCCTCAGTATCACGGAGTTCCTCCCGGGATGCCCTGGGGAACTCCCCAGCCTCACCGTCCTGCTGGAGGGTCCTGACCTCCTGGCTCCCCTGTGGATAGCCAAGGTTTCTGTTTCCTCTTTGTGAAGTGTGGCTCTGGTCCCGCAGGAATTGACAGCAGGGAGCCCAGCCTGGACTGGCCACCACAGCCTGACACAGTAGGCATTGCCCTGGGGGGGTGCAGCGTGGGGGATAGCGGGGAGTGGAGGAGTCCCTCGGAGCAGCCAGCCACCACCACCCCCCATCCTAGACTGCTTAGCCACAGAGCTGAGGGTGCTGTTTGCACTGGGCACAGCGTGACAGTGATGACAGCTTCTTATGCCCTTGCTTTTGCGCCAGAGCGACGGAACGATCATTCTTTGGGAGCAGATATGGGTTCTGGTTCTGATGGTGGTGTCAGCCCCACCACCCGTTGGGCACAGCAGCCACCTTCAGGGAGAACACCGGGCTTTCTGGACCAGCCTGTGAGGAGCCCGCCAGATGCAGCAGCAAGATTTCCTTCTCTGGTGGAAGCCCATCTTCATGGCTGTAAACCAAGTATTTGTCTCCGAAAGTACAAACCACATCTAGGCACCTCGGATACAAAGTTCCCTTGTAACCGGTGCCTTCCTGTGAGGTGGGGAGGAAATTGGTCCTCCTTTTATAGAGTCTGGGAGAGAGGAAGCAAGTTGCCAAGGTCAGGAGGCAGCCGCGACGGAGCGCTGGGAACCTGGGGGCTGCAGCTCTCCATCCAGAGACGGCCAGTCGTCAGCCTGTCCCACCACCCGCACGTCCCGAACCACGGGGCGAACTGCACATCCATTCAGGAGACAGGGCAGACAGCAGCCTGAGGCCCTTCCCCTTGCAGAAGGCAAGGTGATGAGGTGGGGTGGGTTAGCCAGACTGAGATGCCATTGCACCTGCAAGGGCTGGTGTGTGTGTGAGAGAGAGGGAATGTGCACGTGCACGAGGGGGCACCTGGGGTGGCATCGACGGGCCTGGCTGTCGGAAGCAGGAGAGGCAGGGCTACACGGAGCACTGGGGCAGGATTCCAGCAGAAGCTCTGGGGAGACTCGGCTTCCCTCTCACCACTCCCACCAGTTCTCAGATCTCCCATATCGCTTCCGTCCGCCCTGCCCACACATGTGCTGCGTGCACGGAGCGTGGGGCACCTGCAATCCCTCCGTTTCCACAGCCCCGAGCCCCACTGAGGCTCAACGTCCCAGGGCCACAGAGCCCTGGCCTCTGGAGGGGGCTCCTTGGAGGACATTAGTGAGAAGAGACTGAGTCCCAGAAGTCGGACAGGATGAGCCTCAGGTCACACTGTCATCAGTGTCTAAGCAGGGCTGGAACCCGAGAGATCCAGTTCCCAGCTCAATGCCCTTTGAGTCCCACTGTGCAACCTCATGCATATTTCAGTTAAATGATTGCTTTTTATTTTTTTCAAAAATAACAATCTTCCTATATATTTCTATGGACTCCTGTGTGACATCCAGAAAGCCCTTCCCTGGGAATGGAGAAGGAAATGACATTCTAATTAAAATGCCCTGAGACAAGAACCCCTGAGGACCAGACTCCCAGACAACACTCGAGGCACAAGAGCCTCAAGAACCCCTTACATTTCTTGATCCCCCATTCGGTGGCCTGCAGCACAAGAGGGGGAAACTGAGGCCCAGGGAGGCCAAGGCCTCCTGCCCTCCTACAAGGACTCAGTGCAACAGAGCAAGAACGAGAGGCCTGCCCCCTCCCAGAATCATCTCTCATGCCCCCTCCTCCACCCAGGAGCTTCTGGCTCTCTCCTCAAGGTGGAGTCTGGGAGAGAACCATGGAGTGGAGGGAATTAGAAACAGGGAGGGCAACATGGTCCCACCTGTCCTCTGTGATGGAGCCTCAGTGTAGGGCAGGAAACGAGGTGGCCAGAGCTTGCTCCCCCGAAAGGAACAGAAGAGAAGCCTGGACTACAAGTCAGAGGCCTGGGGGCACTGGGGCTGCTTCTGCCTTTTTGGATTAAACCTCTCGCCTGGGCTCACCCAGGGGCAGAGAGCTGGGCACAGGTCTCCAGACTGGTTCTCACGATGCTGAAAGAGCAAAGTTGCCATTTACCTGAGAAGGAAGCCAAGGGACGATAGAGTGTGGGGTGTGTCTGGCATCGCTATTGCTCTCCTGCCCCCACATTTCAGCATGGGCCCCAGCCTTCACCCTGATGAAGAAGGGGCCGCTGAATTGGGGAGCCAAGGGCCGCTGTCTGCAGGCATCACTGGTCCTCCACTCAGAGATGCCTTGACCTTGGGACCTTTCCCATGTTCCCCTAGCAAGGGCTCCGATATTCAGTATCCCTTTGGAGCCAAAGGAGTTCTCCCCGGGGCAAGAAGCTCTCTGAACGGGCTCCCTGCCAACCCCCTGCAGCTGAAATTTCTGCCAAGGCCTGAGAGGTGTGCAGGGGCAAAACTCTCCTTCACCACCCCTCCTGACCTTTCCTCGGGGTGAGCCTCTGTGGTCAGGACCTAACACCCAACACCTTTGAGGCACCGGGGATACAATTTCATCCCCCACCGCAAGAGTGACTTCTCTAGGGCTGCAGCCCCACGGGCGGCCGCTAGGGACACACATGCCCTCCAGGCAGGCTCTCCTGCGGCGGGATCAAGGTACCCTTGAAAGCCTTTCTGCCCATCTCTGTGCCTCACCCAAGGCCTCCACTAAGAGACCAAAGAACCAGGGGGTTTTTCTTCCGTCCCTTGTGACCCCATTGGCCTTTATTGCTGTTTCCTTGAGGGAAGGACTTCTGTTTATAATTCTTTGGATCTAAAAGGAATTAACAGATTGTACAAGGCTGGGGCTGGGTGGTAGGGGCAAAGGAGAAGGTTGGAGGATGGGAGGAAAGAAATTGTAAGCTGTGCTCTAGCTACACAAAGATGACCTGGATCTCACTGAATCTGCCAGAAGCTCAGGGAATCTCCCCGAGCATGGGGCATGAGATGGACAGGCAAAGGTTGCCAGGATCAAAGGTGCCTTTGCTTCCCAGGTTCTGGATCAACCAGCAGAGGAAGGTCCTCTGCCCTCCGGGACTGCCCAGAGAGGCACAGTCCAAGGAGAAGGACACACAGCCCCCTCTTTCTATCCCGGGGCCCTGATCTCCTCTACCCAGGCCACCTGTCAACTCTCAGAAAGGTTCTTCTGTTCCTGGATGCTGCAGGGGATCTGACTGTTCCTGGGCTGACCTGTTCTGCAGTGAAGTGGAGGGCAGGTTTGCTAAGGTTACAGAATCTGCCTGAAGCGTCTCTGCCACTGGCCTTGTTGTCCGTGTGACCCTCTAGCCCCTAAGAGGTTCAGGCACAGTGACAGAAGGTAACTTATAGCAAACGGGCGGAGGGAGGAAGGAAAGAGAAAGGTTTTGGTTTGCTTCCTACCCGCTAGAAATAGGCTGGGGGAGGGGAAGAGACTGGCCCTGGAAGACTGGGGGGGTGGGGGCAGAGAGATGAGGGCAAGTCAAGGCAAGTCCTTGAGGGCCCCCTCTGCCCAGTTTCCCCTAAAGGCACAACATGCAAGCCTTTCCCTCTCTATGGCTTCCAAGAAGAGAAAGAAGAGGCAGATGGGTGAGGCAGGGAGCTGGGAGAATAAAGGGAGGACACAGTCTAGTCCAGGAAAGGGGTCCCACAGTCTGGCCCTGGAAGACAGTTCCTGAGAAGGGGAGTCAGGGCCTGGGGAACAGGCCCCCACATCTGGGCTACTGCAAGGAGGCAGGATGGAGTGAGAAGGTGCGAGAGGCCAGGGCTGGAGAGAAAGCTGCTTTCTGGTGTGCGGGGGAGAGCGGCACCGGGGGGACACATAGCTGGCTTCCTGCCACGAGGACATGGCCTGCCTCTCACTGTCCCGACTCTGCCGTCCGACTCACAAGCAGGCTGCCCACCTTGGGCCTGGCTGCACCCAGCCCAGGAGAACACTGGGAGGGGACAGGAAAGGACTCCTCTCTCAGGGATGCTGCTCTGTGGAGGCTGCTGCCTCCGGTCCTGGGGTCCCAGGAGAGACTCCATCCTGGGTTTGGAGGGGGCTCATCTTACACCTGCGCCCTGCCCAGGCTGCCGGGTGGTCCTCTGGCAGAGTAGCCCGTGTCCGATCCGGGAGCAGTTCTCGCCCAAGGTAGCGCATCCCTCCGCCAAGGCGTTACCCTGAGCCAAGTGCCTGCAGCCCTCGGAGGCCCGAAAGCAGTTTCACTCGCGGGGCCGCCCCGGGGCTTCTCCGTCTCTGGAGGGCCGGGCAGGTCCTGCCAGAAGTGGGTGCCTTCAGGCCTGGCACCTGCCGGAGGAGGAGGCCGGAGACGGGGCCCGGGTCCTGCTCACACTGCCGTTTCCCGCTCTCTGTGAACTTCCTCCTTCTTCCTCTTCATCTTGCAGAAGCCGTGGAGGCCACAGAAGCAGGCGAAAGTGAACTGGGGCATGCCCTAGGCCAGGCTTGGGGGTGTTCACCAGAGATCTGCAGGAAGAGGCAGAGGAGGAAGAGGGGCAGGAGGAAGGCAGGAGAGAGAAGCAAGCTAGGGTTAACGTTCCCAGAGCCCTCCGGGGCTGGCCAGTCACTGCCACTCCCTGAGGTTGCCCAGGCCCTGCCACACCTCTCACACAGGCCAGGGGGGAGGGGCCCCCAGACAGCAGCCTGTGAAAGCTCCGTGTGTCCTGATCTCTGGGGAGCTGATGTCATTCCTCCAGTTGGAGCCTGGGTGAGTCCAGGGTAGGGAAGAGAAGGCCACAGCTCCTGCTGCCTGTCCCCCCCCCCCCGCCTCCTTCCGCCTCCCCTCACCACCGCACACCTGTGCTTGGGAGGTTGGGATGCAAACTGGCTCAAAGTAAGCTCTGTGCCACCTTACCCAGGTTAGGGGTGGGGGTTTCCCCTTTAGGTCACACAGTCCAGTGATTCCAAGGCCGGGACTTTGTGGGCCTGCATCCAGCACAGCCTTAACCTTGACAACTGGAACTGAGTCATGGGGGGGGGGTCATCCCTTCCGTAGCAGGCCCAGTTTGTCTGATACCCTTAAGGAAATCTATATAGAACAGAATGGACTTTCTTTGCTCAGAGCAACATAAATCCCGGTCCTCCTCATGCAGAGAACAGACAGCAGAGAGTTTTTTCAGCCAACAGGCCACTTTATTGAGCACCTATGCTGGGCAAACAGGCTGGGAGGTAAAGGATAAAGATATAGTTTCTGCCCTGGCATAAAAGTCCATCTGAGAGGGAAGCTGAGGATGGATTTGCCCAAGCTGGGGATGTTACCAGCCCCGGCTCTCACAGCACTCAGCCCCAGAGGCAGGGCCACCTGTGGTAGCTGGGGTGGTCTGGCTGAGGGTGGGAGGGGGATGCAGGAGATGGGCACTCAGTCTGCAGATCCCTCCGGCTCACTTCTCTGCCCTGCCCCTGCCCCTGCCCTGGCCTGGAGGGAGCACACATATATTCAAGCCGGCTCCAGCCGAGCAGCCGGGCACTAAGGGAGCGCCTTGCATGGAGCTCAGGCCCACATCCGAGGCCTGCTTGGAATCACTTCTCCCTCTAGAAAGAAATTGGGGGGGGGGTTGGTGCAGCCCAAATGCTGAGAGAAAGGATGGAGGTGCGGGGCGATGCTGAAGTCTGGAATAAGGAAGCACGAGGCATGACCCTGGCCCCAAGCGCTAACCGGCCCTGCAAGTGGCTCAACTGTTTGAGGAACTTGGCCAGCCCCAGGCGCCAGCTCTCTGGACAGTTCCACAAGTCTGGCTAACTTTGCTCCTTTGGACAAACGTCATGTTTCTCCAGGCAGAGCACAGGGCCCACAGTGGAGCACAAGTGTCCTGCTAATACAGCTAGTGACTGTAATTAATAGGCGTGATGCATTTCCAATGGCCAGCTGGGTGGGCAGGAGGCCCAGCTTGAGTCAGCATGGGTAGGTAGACTGGTTATTTAATCACCCACTTTCCAACATCCCCCACACACCCACTCTCCTGGAGTATATATAGAGAGCAGAGAGCAATCTCCAGGATATATATAGACAGAGCCGAGACACAACTACTGTGTTTCTAGACCTATCTCTGGATCCCTCCCGTGACAAACCTAGAGAGACGGGGATCTAAACTGGGGCTTCGATGGCCTGGGTTCTATTCTTGGCTCTGACGCTGGCATGCTGTGTCACCCTGGCAAGTAGCTGTCCCTCTCTGGGCTTTCTCATTTCCTCATGTCAGTGTACCAAGAGGTGAATCAAGGTTTAACAGCCCCCAAACCCAAGGGGCTGGCAGGTCACTGGGGATCCTCGTCTGAGCAGGAAGAAGAGAGGGAGAACAGGTGAGTTTCCCTGTAGTCGGTAATTGCAACACATACACTTTCTTGGCTATCAAGGGTACTATCAACAAAGCATTTCCATGATTACAGGAAAAATATGTGGAGAAATCGGTAGGCACAACAAAGCTGATCTGGGGAAGGAACTCATAATTAAAAGAAGCCAGGCAAGGAGCTCTGGCCGTGACCCTCCCACCCCAATCCTGGGTCTAGGTGCAGCTCGGGGTCTCTGGTCTCATGGTGCATAGATCCTCTTCCCTCTCCACCCTACTTCCCCTCCAATGCCTGCTTGTTCTACAAAAACAGCAAAGTGTACCCCCTGAAGTGACGGTTCCTCCCCAAGTTCCTTTGGGAAAGCTGAGAAGATCCTGGCTTTTTTGCTCACTGTGGCAAGTTTAGGGGCAGAGGTAAGAGGCACCAGGACCTTCACACCAGCCTTTCAGGAGGGTTGAATCAAACTGCTCAGGAGCTAGGGGCACCTGGGTGGCTCAGCTGGTGAAGAGTCTGCCTTTGGCTCGGGTCATGAGCTCGGGGTTCTGGGATCGAGCCCCGCATTGGGCTTCCTGCTTAGTGAAGAGCCCACTCTCCCTCTCCCTCTGCCTGCCACTCCCCGTTTGTGCTCTCCCTCCCCTTGTCAAATAAATGGGCTCTGGTTGTCCCCCCTTTCCCTACCAGGGCCTGACGACTCTGTGTGTGATGCAGGTCCCGGGACCGGCCCCTGAAGTGGGGAGCTGTGGAGCAGAGAACCCCTTCCCATTTCAGTGTCCCTCCTGCCCTGGGTCCCACGCATCCCTCTGCCAGAGCTGTGCCTCTGCTCCCCTCTCTGCATTGCCCCCACTGCCTTCATCCCTTCATCCTTTGCAGAGTGTTCCAGCACCAACTGGAGGGCTCCCTGGAAGTCAGGTCCTGGTGAACCTCCTCTTGCTAGACCTACTTGAGGAGAAAGGGGTTTGAATGTTTGAAACGACGGAGTCCAGAATTTCCATGAAGCAAGCGGACCAGCGCCTGGAGGCACCCCCCCCTCACCTGTGTTCCTGATGGAAACTTCCCCTCCCACCCTGCAGCTTCCCCTCTGACCTCAGCTTTCACGCCTCCAGCCCAGCAGGGGCTCAGGGATAGAAAGATGGGCCCCATAAACTCAGAACAGGAAGAAAAGGAAGGCGGACACTGGACAGACCTGTGCTGGCTCACAGTTGGCTGCACCTGACGGCCCAGATTTCTTCCCCATCCTCCTCTCTGGCCTTTCCCCAGCTCATGGCCGAGGTGATCCGGGGTATGGGGGCGAGAAAGTTCCTCCCCTTGGCCAGCTCTGTGGGAGGCCAAGCAGAAGAGCTGCCAACCCATAGCTCATCACCCCCAACCACCAGGGGGTTCCTGGCCTCTTTACACCAGCTACCCTCCCAGGGCCCCCCAGCCCTGGCACATCCAGCCAAAATGGGGCTGTGGGTCAGAGACCGCTTGAACACGTGGAGGGATCAAGAGGAACTGGGTTTCAGAGTGGGCTAGAAACTAAGAGGGGACAGCCAGGGCGCCACGCTGGTGGGACCATGAACTCCTGGGTGCCTCAAATTTTAGCAGTGTCCTCCATCAAAGTGGATGGCAGTGGGGGGCTGGAAGGGTGGAGAGATAGTTACCAGTGTTGGGACTTGCCCGGAATCCTCAAACAAAAAAGGGGGTATTTTCCCTCCCACCCCCATCCCCTCACCTCCCAGAGCAGCACA
>NC_048225.1:104641123-104647845 GCF_002007445.2 Ailuropoda melanoleuca
CCCAGCCTTGCCCTGCCCCACCCCCACCCCAGGTAAAGGGCAAAAGAGAAGTGACCCAGTGAGGAGGGGCACCTCACGCCTCCAGAACAATGCTGAGCCCTCCGCCCCCTCCCCTGTTCCCCTTAGCACCACGCCTCAGTAATTAAAATATGAATTCACCTTCCCTCCCCGAGCCATTCATCACTGCGAAGGGAAGCAGCTGCGGCTTAGGAGACCGGATTTGGGGGATTAGCTCGCGCGGTGGAGCAGACACACCAGGAGAAAGAATTAAAAAGGAAGGGGGTGAATTGGGTTTTCCCTCCCCACCTCCTCCCTCTCCCTCCTGCTGCCACCGAGCCTCACACCCCACCCCTTCCCCCAAAGCCTGGCCTCTGCAGGTTTCTGGGAACTGTAGTCCCCAGGACTGTGTTGATGAACAGGCAGGCCACGGGTGGGTGGTGACACAAACTACAGATCCCAGGACTTCTTCCCGGGGTTGGCAGCAGTAGAGCTGGGCACAGGCCTCCAGTCTGGGAGTAGCCCTCGTTCTCCTTGGAGATTATTAACTCCTTCGTGGCCTGCTGGAGGCCGACTTCCAGCTTACTGAGCTCCGTGGAGTCTGGAGCCAAGGTTCTCTCTGCCTCTGATGCTTCCGGGCCAGCCCCGCTTCGTTCTTGCTCGCCCACCTACGGAGAGGGGGAAGCCCCACCTCTCCGGACTACAAGGACGAACAGGCGTTTAGCAGTGGTTCTGAGGGACTTGGGGGCCCCAAGGGCTGGAAGGGTCCGACCATGAACAGTCTTGAAATGTCTCGTCACCCTGACCTCCAGAGCCTTCCAGGAGGCCCACCGCTGGGCAGAGGCTGGCCCACCTCAAGAGGCATCCTAAGCATGAGTAGGGTCGTCAGCCCGACATGCAGCAGGCGCTGAGAACACAGTGCCCCCGACTGTGGGGCCAGAAGGGCTCCCAGAGGTCAGACGTTAGTGCCATCCCCTTCTAACAATGGGGCAGAGATGTTATTGAATAGTCTTTGCATCTGAAAGGAGCAGAGTTTTAGCAGTGAAACTCCACTTGCACTAGAAAGTGGGACACACACATCCAGAGAGATTCGCTTTCCTCTCTGTGTTGTTCAACACGGGCCAGCTCTCTCAAGGGAGGTCGTAAGCTGGGTACCTCTGAGGCCTGGGACAAAGACGCAGGCTCAGTATCGCTTTTAGGTTTCAGCTGTCTGCAGGCAGGGACCAGGAAAGACACAGCCCTCTGATCTGTGAATCCTCCAGGGAGAAAGGGCAGGAGGCCAGCTTGCCTATTCAATGCAGTTGAACAATTCTGTGAAATATATAATTACATATCTCCTCCAGGCCTGCAACACTGGCAGCGGCCAAGAGACAAAGAACAGAGAGAAACGGCAACCTTGTAACCCCAGAGGCACCCTAGGCCCAGCGCAGTGAGGCCACCTTGCTGTGTGTCCCTGTTGGCGGCAACATCCTTTTACCCCACCCGCGTTTTCTCCCGGCTCACAATTCATTCAGCCAACATTTACTCAGCAACCCCCTGCTCAGAGCCTTGCCTTGCTGGAGATTTGCAGAGGCAAAAGCTGGCGTGGTCGTCTGTTCCCTCCATCCAGGCCCAGCCCAGGATTGTGGGGAACTTCACAGCAAACTGCCCCGGGATTCCTGTTAGGGACCCAGCTGCAGAGGCAGGAAGGGGGCGCTGCTCCAACCTGACTTGCCAATTAGATCGGGGAGTGAAGGGGAGTAAATCGGGCACCTGAATGTCCTCTGAGCAGAGAAAGAAATACAGGAGAGGCTCATTCTAAGCTGGGCGGGGGGCGGAGAAGCTGGACAAGCAGGGAGGTGGGGGAAGGTTCTAGCCACCTCTTATCTCTGGGGAAGAGAACCCACAGGGATGGGGCGCCTGGGTGGCTCAGTTGTTAAGTGTCTGCCTTTGGCTCAGGGGCAGATCCCAGAGTCCTGGGATCAAGCCCCGCATCAGGCTCCCCTGCTGGGAGCCTGCTTCTTCCTCTCCCACTCCCCCTGCTTGTGGTCCCTCTCTCGCTGGCTGCCTCTCTCTCTGTCAAATAAATAAAATCTTAAAAAAAAAAAAAAAAAAGAGAGAGAGAGAGAGAGAACCCACAGGGAGAGTGACAAAGCCTGGCAATTCTCATCCCTGTTCCTTGCACCACCCAAGCTGGGGGCAAGGGGAAAGTGGCTTGGAGCAGCCCCAGCAAAAACGCAGCTGGCTTGGGCTTTCTCTTTGCTTCTTCGATTGTTTTGGTTTTTCCCCCCTGTGCTCTTGCTGGCAAAGGAAAACTAGCAATGGACCACAGGTGGTTAGAGTTGGGCCACGGGGCCTGTTTGTGGACATGCATCCAGCCATTTCCAGCTTCCAGAGTGCTTTCCCATGGGCTGGATTGTTGGCTTTCCCCACATCCAGCATGATGTGGTAAGAGCCCAGGTTCAAATCCCAGCTCAGTCCCTTACTAGCCATGTAAACTTGGGCCAGTTTCTTGTGCCTCAGAGTTCCCTCATGCCTCAGATTTCCCAAAGTAAAAAGGGATAATAATAGCACTTTTTTCTTAGGGTTGTTTCCAGGATTAAATGAGTATGGGTAAGATGGATAGAATCTTGCCTGGCACCTAGCAGACACTAGATAAATGTTGGTCAGGGAGATTAAGGACTCTGAGACATTATAAGTAACTTGCCTTCCGAATTTCAATACCAAATATAGTACTCCCTGATTCTTCAGTGGTCTGTCTTAGACAGACGGGGGGCTGGAAGGGGAGGGGAGGGGAGGGTGCTCCCTCTGCTGCTCCAGCCAGACTGCCTGCCTTATTTCCATCTGCTGGAACATTCCAGGACGGCTGGGATGGAGTTAGGCAGATTTGCATGGGCTTGAGGGGTGGGGTAGGGCAGGAACATGAGAGTGGGAACATGAGAGTGGGAACGGGGAGTCTGGCAAGATGAGTGGCAGGCAGCGGGGAATAGGGAGAACGGGTACCACTCACAGACCCGGAGAGAGGGAGACCAATGCCAGGACAGGGTAGCCGACCAGGAGCTAGAAACCCGCGACTCCACCTTGAAGCCCACAGTGAGAGGCCGCCTTCCTTGTTTTCCTCTACGGAACCACCTCTCGCTAAGTGGCTGGCCTGAGCTCTCCCATCTCAGCCCCCGAGAAGTTCGGAGGTGTCTCTTACACAGACACGGCTGTGGATTTCAAGCTGACCACAGAGAAGTGAATGAGGCTGAGAAGCACGGACTGTCCTGGAGGCACTGAGGGAAGGCCCTAGTGCAGTGTGGCCCCGTGACCATGACTCCAGCCCCCAAATCTCCGAGCATGAGCCAGTCCCCAGTAACTTGGCAAGGGGTGGGGGGGGGAAGGAACCAACTTACAGACCTCAGCAAACCCTGAATGTGTCTCCATCCTTGGAGGGAATCTCCCTCTGGAACCACCAGTCCAGCCTCTTCATTTCAGAGTGAGGGACCAGGCCCAGAGAGGGGAAGTGACTTGGCCAAGGTCACACAGCCTGGCCCCAGACCCTCCATTACAAGATCCCCTGCATGCCCCACCCCCAAGTGGAAACCCCTCCTGGGTTCCCCTTTGCAGCTGGCTCCCAGCCTGGTCCTGTGGGGAGGGAGGTGCAGATCTCAGGAGGAGCACGCCCCTCACTGTAGCCCATGGCTTTTAGCCCTACATGAATTAGAAACAGCAATCACATAGGAATGAAAAGCCATAGGCCACAGCAGAGCTGAGGGGGTCCAGCGGTGGGAATCTCAAAAGGATGCAGGGAGCTGGGGGTACGAGGGGAGCCCTCACTCCCCTTCCCACCAAACCTCCCCACCCACCCTGCCACCCTCGAGGTCCTGGGCCCCTAGGTTACATTCTCTCACCATCCCCCACCACCTGCCCTGGCTCCAGCATTAAAGCCTTCCCAGTAATGAGTTTCCAGTTCTGGCCCCACAAAGTCCCCACACAATGGGCCTCACTCCGGGGTATGAGGAGGGGTGGCTTCCTGGCCATAAAGGACCTCCTCAAATTCCCTTAATTAGCCTCCAGCCCCCTGCTCGGGGTCCTTAACGACCCCCTCCCCTAGAGAGTAAGGCCGGATCTTTTCAATGGTGCGCTGCCAGGGCCCTGGCCGCCCCGTATTAGCCGCTCTCCTTACAAAACTTAACCCTTCCTAGTCTAGCCACGGGAAGCAGAGAGGGCAAAGGAGGGTCTGGGTAAAGGAAGTCTGAGATGAGGGCCTGAGTGTGGGATTTGGGGGCAGGGGGGCTGGGAATGGGAGCTAAGGGAGAACCAGAGTTTCTATTCTTTAGCGGAGTGAACAATTTCTTGAGCACCCCCAAGGTTGGGGGCTGGCCCACACTTCCTAGACGAGTCAGGGGGCCTAGCAACTATACCCGCTGTCATGTGGTTTAGAGGAAAGTGGGCCCTTGTTTTCAGACCCAGGTGGAGGCAGAAAAGGGTCTGAGCCTGATCCCCAGCAGCGGAGGGCAGCCAGCTTCGGACCCATCCCCGGGTGATGCTGTGGGGGCTGCTTGCTGCTCTCTCTCTTTGGCACAGGCATCTCTCGGACCTGGGGAACTGCGGAGTGGAGGGGAACCAAGGTCTCAGAACCCTGGAAAAGACGTGTTCTAAGCACAGGACGGTCTCCTCCTCCCGCTGCCGTGATGGGTCATCTGTGAACAAGCGTCAGCCTCGGGGGACAGGAGTTCAGGGGCTCCAGGTCTAGGGAAGCGCCGGGGGACTCAGACCCCGATAGGAAAGTAAGAGGCCTTAAGCCCAGATGCAGCCCCGTCTCTGCCAGTGAGCAACCGCAGCCCTCACCCCAGGGGGAGGCTCACTGGTTCTCTTCAGGACCTTGGCTGGATCGACCCCCTTTAACTGGGCTTCCCACACTCCAGCAACAACAGGGCATGTGCACAACACACACACACACACACACACACACACACACACACACACACGCACACCTTTTCCAACCTGCGGGCCAAACTGCTGGACCTCCTCCAACTTCCTACCTGAATTTCTGGGCATTTGCTCCAACCCCAGAAACCTGTGGTTCTCCCTTGCCTCCCTCGCCCTTGGGTCCCCACATCCCAGACTCAGGACCTGCAAAAACCCATGGGCTCCAAGCAGAATGCCCTCAGTCCCCTACCAAGGGACACTGGGGCCAGGGGCTAGGGTCCCAGGGGCGGCTCACCTGGTGGGCCCCTCGCCCTGGAAGGCTCCCTCAGAATTCCCGCAGAGCTACTTCCTGCCTTCCAGGCCACCACTCACTCCCCCACTTACCCCCAGAAGCTCCACGCCCAGCGAGGGCCGGCCTCCTCCCTCTTCCCGCCCACCAGCCTGGTCTGAGCAGTTCCCAACTCAACTTGACTCATTGAGAAGGCCTGGCCCGCCCCTCCCCCAGCCCGCTGGCCAGTGGGGTGGGGGCGGGGTGGGCTGGGCCAGCTGGGAGGTCAGGTATTCCTTCAACCCTGACATGGGCCTGAGTAACAAAGGTCTCATTGAGCCTCTGGTTGTCTGGTCTGTGAAGCACAAACGTCTTGTATCTACCCGCTTTTGATCTCACTCCCTCTGAACCCGCCGTGTA
The DNA here is from genome assembly GCF_002007445.2 of Ailuropoda melanoleuca. Lineage (NCBI taxonomy): Eukaryota > Metazoa > Chordata > Mammalia > Carnivora > Ursidae > Ailuropoda > Ailuropoda melanoleuca. The sequence goes on from NC_048225.1 coordinate 104,646,702, forward strand.
TTACTCACGTCCCCCTGCCGGGCTATTGGTGTGGAGGGGCTGTTCTTCCCCTCCCTTCCTCCCCATCTCCTTCCTTTCTCGCCTTCCTTCCTGCTGCTCCCTCCAGCTTTTTTATGGTTCAATTTTTGGCAGGAGACCTGAGGTGGCTCCCTGGAGGCCCCCCTCTCCTGCCTGGCTGCCCCCTCCCCATCTCTGCGTCCCCCCATCCCTTCCTTCCCTCAAGCCCCCACCCTGCGTCCCTCCACCCCCTCTGCTCCCGCACTGGCCTGTCCTAGTTTGAAGATCCATCCACCAGCTAGATCTGGCCCCTCCATCCACCCTCACCTGGTCGTCCCCTCAGATTCCTGGCCTTGGGTACATGAAAGCCTCAGCCCTGCCGGCCCCAGCCCACCCAACAAGCCCCAAGTAAGCTCCAGAAAGGGCAGTGTCTCTCCAAGGTGTTTCTGGGGCCGGAAACTGGGCGGGAGGGGGGATACGGGGAAAGAATATCTGTCAGGTATCAGGCAATGGCCCATCCAGACCTTGGTGGGATGTGGAGGAAGGGGAAGCAGGTCAGCCACCCTGGCCTCCTTCTCTGCTTCCTCCAATCCTGAGAATCTACTTTCTAGTGAAAGGTCACCCCTTGGCGAGGACCCTAAGGACTCACCCTCCTCAGGCTGGGGCCATCCCCACTATTCCTGTCTCCTCTGCAGCCCCCCCCCCAACCTTCTACAGCTCTGCTGGGGCTGAGAGCTGGGGTCCAAGCAGCCCAATGGCACATTCTCTTTATGGCCTCCCTGGCCCTGTCCCCAGGGAGAGACAGTCACCTCTGAGGTCTGAGCTCTCCCCAGAAATGCCAACAGATACTAAGAATTCATTCCCATGGTGGCCAGCTCCCCCATGCCTACCACCTGTGGCCTCCTCCCCACCCCTCCCCGGCCCTCAGGTACTCCCATTCAGCTGCGCTGAGGATTGAGGAAAGTTCTCTTGCCCCAACAGAGGCCCCATTCTTCCTGCTGCTGGCTCTCATTGTCCCTCATGACTCCACACATTCTTGGGCCTCTAATGAGAAGCCAAGACAGCCACCTTCCCGCCCTGTCTTGTTGTCAGCACAGCCTGGGCCCTGCCACCGGCCAGGGGCAGGAGGTGGGGGGAGGGGTGGGGC
>NC_048225.1:104647945-104652626 GCF_002007445.2 Ailuropoda melanoleuca
CTGGGCCCTGCCACCGGCCAGGGGCAGGAGGTGGGGGGAGGGGTGGGGCAACCAGGGGGCAGTGAAAGGAGGTGGGAGACAAAACAGAGGGAGGGGCCGGAACTGGCTGAGACAGAACAGAAAACACTGGAAGAAACCGTGAAAGGGGCACAGGGACACATAAGAGGAAATTATAGAGGAGAAAGTTGAGGGGAGAAAGGGACAGAGACTAATATTTGCGTGAAAGCTGTGTGTCATGCGTGCGCTGGGCCCCTGTTAATTATAGCCATTCAGGAACGCAAACCGTCTTACTCTGATTCCCATTTAGAGGATGAGAAAACGGAGGCTTACAGATGCGGGTGGGCAGTGTTGCTCTTGAGAGGTATCCCTGACCTCCCGCCATTCCCCTCCGGGTCGGCCTGGCCCACTGGAGGAGGGCAGAAACTCCGAGGCCCCTGCCATGTGCCCTCGCTCTCCAGTGGTAGTCCCTCTGTGCCCACACCGACCGGAGGATGGAGGGCTAGCCTGGACACCGAAGCCTCTTCCCCTGGGGAACAGGCTGCAGCAACTCCGTTTTTTAGGAGCCTCCAGCCCCACCATTCCCTCCGAGGGCACACAGTCACCCTGAACCTCAGCCTCGGTCTGCTCACCGGGGCTGAAGATGGTTCCAGCTGAAGATAAGCCAGATGGGGGAGCACTCCTTAGCAAGAAGAGGAGTGAGGATGGGGCTAGCGAGCCATTGGCCCTGCCCTCCATCCTATAGAAAGTCACAGATGGAGGGGAAAGGGACCCACAGATGGAGGGGGCGAGGGGCACAGACTGGGCTCAGCTCCAGAAAGGACTGAATGAAGCCCTAGAGCTGCTCCAAAGGGAGCCAGTGCGCTCCCTGCCTCCGGAGGAAGTAAAACACAGGGTGTACAACCGCGTCTCAGACCCACTGCCAGGCACACAGTAGGTGCCCAATAAATGGTCTACTAATGTGGAAGGGATCATTGAACCTGGAAGGAGGCTAAACAGATCAAATCCAAGGTCCCACCGACTCCCAGATTTTATGAGTCTACATTGGAGCTGACTTCTCTCAGAGCTTTTCATATTTATGTACCTTTTAGGGGAGCCTGGAGCCCAGCAACCCTGTGTCTTTGCCCACGGGGGCAGGAAACCAGGCTGCTAGGAAGATTGTGACTAGGACGAGGCTCTCACCACCCCACACGAACCTGGAGGAGATTAAGCTGGAAGTATATCCTATTATTCTAAGGATGTTGGCTGAATGATAGAGGTGTGCATTTGCTGAATGAATGAACGAATGGCTGGTGAACCTGGAACAAGGACAAGAGATCTAGGTTCTCCCACGTTCCAGGTTTGGTGTGTCTGGCACTCCCTCATGCCTCCACTGTCTGTGAGGGGCGGGACGCGCCCTGGCAGCTGACGCTACTCCCCGTGAGAAGCGAGGCACGTCTGAGCCTTCAGAGGAGCCTCAGGGATTTGCCCCAAACAGATGTCTAGATTTGGAGTTGTAATGAGGATGGATCAGCGGGTGCAGTCCCTGGCCCAGAACTGACCCAGGAGAAGCCGAGTTCCAGATGGATCTGCCAGTCTCCCATACGCAGTCCTCCAGACCTGAACCAGACTAGCGGTGTGCTTGTTTCTGAAACAGGAGGAGCACCCTATTTCTGGACCCTTCGGTAGCCTTCCCCATGGCTCGAACTCCCACTGTTCCTGGCTGCATCTCTACTCCAGAGTGTGACCAGCTCAGCTTCCCTCTCAGTCACTGGCTCCACTGAGCAAGAAAGCACAGAGAGGTCAGGCATAAATTTTCTTTTTCCCAAGGGCTTTCTCTTGTTGTCTCAGGAGGGCTCAGCTCTGAGCCCTCTCAGGCTAACAGGGAGCTCCCAGCCTGGCAGGGTCCCTGGGCTCTTCAGGAAAGGGAGAGAAAGGAGACCTGGGGATGTCTCAGGTAATTAAGGCAGAGAGAGCCCAAGGGGAAGGAAAATGCAAAGACAGAAGCTGGGGAGATGAGGGAAGGGGTAGGGGGCATAGTCTCTCCAGCCTTGATACTTCCTGCCCCTGCATTTCTACTAAGATCCAGGACTGGGCTGTGGGAGGGAGAAGAACCCAGGGAAGTGCTTGTGTCACCAGAATCCAGCCTCCCCAAACACAGGACCCAGGCCACAGTTCAGCCCCTCAGAGCAGTTAGCCATTAAAGAAAAATACAATAACGGATCATTGGCAAACTCAATGCGTTTCAACCTGAGCAATTCATGAATACCAAAATATTCTGATGTTCTGCCCAGTCCTGATTCTTCCCTCACTCCTTTCCTCCCCTGCCCCCCTAAAACCCACACAGGGCAGGCAATGGCAGCCCAGTCTAAAGACTCACACAGCTGGGCTCTCCCAAGTCCTAAAGGAGTACCTCTCAGAGGAAGAGGCAGGCAGAAATCAAGGGTGGGGAGAAGATCTGCGGGGGGCAGCCACTCACTTAGCAAAGGTGCTCTGAGCACACACAATGGGACAGGCACTGTGCTAGGCACCGGGAAACAGCACTCATAAGGCACGGCCAGCAAGCGGGCAGTCCAGTGGGAAGACTGGCCCATACACATATGATTGCATTCAGAGCCGTCCTCCCACCCTGATCCCTGTGTCCCCCACCACCTAGAGCCTTCACACCACCTCCTGGGGGTTACACTGAACTTGCTTCTCCCTATTTGAGGGTCCCTCCTTCCTCTTAAAGCCTTTAGGAGTGGCCCCCGCTGGATATGCACTTCTTCCTCCGTGTGTGTGCGCGTGTGTGTAAGAGAGATCTTCCTCTTTCTCCTGATTGTGATAGGCCCCAGTGGGGTGATGGGGAGCTGGAATTGAATGACAGATAGAAGCTGTTCCCAGTCCCAAGCCTCAGCTTTGTCCTCCTGGAGGATGCAAGCAGGATTTTAAGACCTCCAAAACCACCCCCCAAGGGGGCTTCTTAGGGGACAACCAATTCAGAGCTCTGTGATCCCACGGCTCCCACCCCAGCCTCAAAAGAGCTGAATTTCCCTCTGAAGTTAGCCCTTCTTAAGGCTTAAGGTGGGCCAAGTTGTTCACTGGCAGATGAAGGTACATTGAAAAATCACCAGGAGAGAGTAAAATCAGACCTGAAGAGGAATTTGTTAATGAGGGTGGAGGGGAGGAGGGCAGGATACTATGCTTTCAAAGGGAGGCTGTGGAATGTCGGTCGGGAAGGGCGGGCTCTCCCTTGGGCACCCAGGCGCCCTCTCCTGACAGGTTCGGTAGAGCCAGGGGGCTGGTGGCCAGCCCGGTTCCCTAGGGGCACCCTGTCATGGACCCTTTCTCAGGAAAGGGAGCAGCTCTCCTCTCCAGAGCGGCCTCCCCCGCCCCCACCCAGGCCAAGGCTCCAGCTCCCTGGCGGGCCTCCAGCTCCAGCCCCTCGGCGGTGTGCGAGGGCCCTAGGGTCGAGGAGGGAGGTGGGCGGAGGACCCAGGGCCAAGAGTTGGTGGTTTTGCTCCTAGAAATGGCTTCTCTCGGTCTCCCAAGCTGGGGTCTCCAGAAGACCCCCGTCCCAGGGGCACCGGACACCTCTGCTCTTCCCTTCTTAGCGCTAAACAAACGCACCAGGTGTCAAAAAGTCCTGACTCCGGCCTCATTTATAGCCCCTTCCCCAACCCGCCCCGCACCATGGGGTAAAGAACGAGAGGGGCATCCAAAGCGGATTTCTCTCTAGCTCCCTCTCCTACCCCCCCCCCCGAATCCTACCAGCTGCAAAAAACCTTTAAAAGGAACAAAGGCAATGGGGGCGGGGTGGGGGCTTCCCTGTGGCGGACCTGGGGCTGCGGTTGACGCAGCCCGAGGCCGGTCCGCGCTGGCTTTCAGGTGAGCGGCTGCACCCGCAGCCCGGAGTCCGCCCCTGCCTCAAGGAACCCTCATCGCCCAGCCAACCCCCCGGCGAAGAGGCGAGTCCTCCTCAGCTGCTCCCAGCCCTCAACCCGGCCGAGGGGTCCGCGCTCGCAGCACTTTCTGCCTATTTGCTTTCGCTCAGTACTCACAGTTCGGATGCTAAGCCGTCTCCTCTCGCACTCACTTCCTTTGTCTCTTTCTCTCTCTTTCCCTCTCCAACCTCTCTCTCTCTTCCCTCCTTGTCTGATTCTCTGCTGTAGCTTCCAGTGGAGAAAAATAATTATTCTTCTCAATGGGTTCGCACGGGGCGCACGCACACACGCGCGCGCACACACACACACCGCCGTGGTACCCAATCAATGCACAAATCTTCGGGGTCCCTTTAACCTCTGCGGATGACTCCGGGAGTTAATTATGAAGCCTATTTCGGCGCAGCATAAATATGCATTAAGGTATGAAATGACAACCGATGCGCTGAACTTCAGGGAATTGGCATTTAGACAGACTCCGTCTCGCCGCCCCCCGCTCCCTCCAGAGCCCCGCGAGCCACCACCACAGCCTCGCGCCCTCCCGGGGCTTGCAGTGGCCCTAGCGAGCTCCTACCCGGGTGGAAGCGGGCCGCGTAGCCGCGTAGCCGCGTCCGCGCCGCGCTGCGGGCCCCGGAGCCCCCCTCGTGCGCCCCCTGCGGTCGGGGCAGACCTTGGGCGGGCGAGTCCCCTTCCCCCACGCCGGCAGGCCGGGCCCAGGCCGCAGCGCCGCACCCCCTCCGCACGCGGCCCGTCGGTGAACAAACTCCGCGCTCAGTCCTCTGAGA